>NC_072449.1:1033942-1081442 GCF_027596085.1 Anoplopoma fimbria | reverse complement strand
CGGATGTGAGGTTTGTTGTACCAGTGGTAACATATTGAGATTTATTTATGTCGGACAACGTAACAAAACTACACAACAAAATCTGATTATTATTGAAATGTATTAGAAACTAATAGTCTCAGAACTGGTTGTGTATGGAGTATTAAATACTTCTCACAGTGTGTATTTCTGTGTGTTTCAGGCATGTTTGCGTCCTGCTGTAACTGGTTGTGTTTGGACTCTGGTGTTGATGTGGATCCGTCTGGTGGAGCCGAGCGGCGCCATCAGTCCTACACCAACTCAGGCTTCAACAGTCAGCCGTCTCCTCCTCCAGCTGAACTCACCTGTAAGGCCTGCGGGGGGCGCCTCGACACACCTGCCAAGAAGGTAACCTGAAGGGTCTGTAGGTCGGATCGGGTCCACAGGGATCAGGACTGAACGGATTCTGGTCCAGATCAGCCTGAGAGAGTGAAGTCAAAGCTTCCTGTGTTAAAGCTGCATTCTCTCTCCTGTCCACCAGGGGGCGACTCCTCTGGTTGTATAGAAGTCTATGAGAAAATGACTCTACTTCTCTCTTGATTTATTCCCTCAGTAAACATTGTAAACATGAGTTTATGGTCTCAATCTCTAGTTTCAAGTCTTCTTCCACACGGATACAACAGGCATGACGGTGTAAACAGGGAGTAGATTGGTTTCTTAGTTACAGAACATACAACAAAGTACTATTGTACTCTTTAATAATACAAGGTTGTGGTTGATACTTGAGATCTTCCTCTTTATCCTCTCAGAGAAATACAAAGTGGACAAAAACAAGTTTTCTATTTCAAATGAAGCTACAGCTCAGCAGGTCTTACTCTCTCTCATCAGATCTACATTAAAATGAACATTTACAAATCAAAGGTTACTCGATTATGGATCAATAAGTTTGGTCAGCACTCGTCCCCTCTCGGTTTGGTTGCCTGTTGTCACTCGTAGTGGAGGTTTAAACTCGGGAGTGGTGTGGATGGTATTGACAGAGATAAAATCCAGACCGAGACCAGGAGGGGTTGAGACCGAGTCTGGATGACACACTGGTGATAAAATGTGAAACATGTAGACTGCAGACACTCCTCAGACTGGACTCAATGATCCACATTCTCTTCATTCACCTCCTTTATACTTCTATTTACGGTATTTGCTGCTCCTTTGTTTTCTGTGAGCAGCCACAGTGACGATCTGAACAGGCAATCAGGCAGTTTAGTGATTTCAGAACTCTGGTCCTGAGATGAAATCCAGGATCCTGTGTTTTCTGAGGCGAGACCTTCAACAGGTGCTCTTGTTAACGGGGCAGACGGGGGCTTGGCTTGTTATTCTCTGAGAGGCTGTCAGCTGTTGTTTGAAATGATTGACAGGTCTGCCTGTCTCTCCACCAGCATGTGTGTGTGGACTGTAAGAAGGACTACTGCAGCCGTTGCTCCGCCCAGCTGGAGCCCCGCCCCCGCCTCTGTCACACCTGTCAGCGTTTCTACGGCAACCTGCTGGAGCGGGCGGAGCTGATGAAGCTGAAAGTGAAGGAGCTGCGGGACTACCTGCACCTGCATGAGGTGTCCACTCACCTGTGCAGAGAGAAGGTCACTTCCTGTCCCCCTCAGAGCCGCATGAAGGTAGACCGTGTCCCCCGCTAACCCTCTGTGTCCCCCTTTGTTCAGGAGGAGCTGGTGGAGCTGGTCATCGGGCAGCAGTCCTCCCCGTCCGACGAGTCCGCCCGGAGACCCTGACCCCTGACCCCCCCTCTGTGGCCTCTGAGCCCCCTGACCTCACCCCTCGCATCCACATCTTGACTCCTGAGTCACCCGACGCCCCCCCTGACCCCCCGCTGAGCCACCTGAGGCCCCGGCACCGCCCACAGAGACCTCCCCCGCCGAGCCCGAGGTTCAGGATGAAGACCAGGTAAAGGGAGAGGGGGAGTGGCTCAGTGAGGGTCTTGTTTTTGGGTCTGGATTCTTCAGATCTTGATTCAGGGTCTTTTGTCCCTTTGGTTCAGAACTCGGACCCGGAGGAGGCCCCGGAGGAGGCCCCGGTCTCGGGCCGCCGGGCCTCTCTGTCGGACCTCAGCTGTCTGGACGACATCGAGGAGCTCAGCGTCCGACAGCTGAAGGAAATCCTCGCCAGGAACTTTGTCAACTACAAAGGCTGCTGTGAGAAGTGGGAGCTGATGGAGAGAGTGAACCGGCTGTACCAGGACCAGCAGAACCTACTGGGTGAGTACCAGGACCATAGAGGGTCAGAACCTACTGGGTCAGAACCAGGACCATCTAGGGTCAGTACTAGTACCATGCAGTACCAGGACCATTGATGGTCAGTACTAGGACAATTAAGGGTGAGTACCAGGACCAGCAGAACCTACTAGGTGGGTCTGCTAATGGTTTGATGTGACCCATAATTCCACACTAAGCTCAACAGATGAATATTGTTCACATACATCTCTCGGATTAGTTTTATAAATAAATGTAAAAATAAGATAGAAACATGTTTTCTGTTTTTATCTTTCAGCCGCCAACGCTGTGAACGCCTCAGGTGAGTTTTCTGTTTTCTGAAACATCTTCCTCCTCACATCGTCATAGTATCAGAAAGATAAACACGAGACAGATGACGTAAAATCACAACAATAACTTCAGTTTCATACATTATTCTGAATATCTTTGGGTTTGTTGGTCAGATAATTGGTAATAAAAGCAATAAATTGACGGTGAACCGTACGTCTTCGTCTCCCTCCAGAGTCCGGCGGCGGTGGAGGATCTGCAGGTCAGGAGGACAACCTCTGTAAGATCTGTATGGACTGTCCCATCGACTGTGTTCTGCTGGAGTGTGGTCACATGATCACCTGCACCAAGTGTGGCAAACGGATGAGCGAGTGTCCCATCTGCCGCCAGTACGTCGTCCGAGCCGTCCACGTCTTCCGGTCCTGAGCTGGCAACCCTGACCTGAGCCCAGGTAAACCATCACTCCCAGTATAATCCAGGATGTTCCAAACCAAAAACCAGCTTCAATCCCAGTTTAAATAAAAACCGGCTTCCAATCCCAGTTCAACCCAACCAACTGGCTTCCAATCCCAGTTTAACCCAACCAACTGGCTTCCAATCCCAGTTCAACCCAACCAACTGGCTTCCAATCCCAGTTTAACCCAACCAACTGGCTTCCAATCCCAGTTTAACCCAACCAACTGGCTTCCAATCCCAGTTTGACTTCATCCCTTATTAACGTGTTCAAACTCACTGAATTCTATTTTTTAAAAGGAGAAGTTTGTTTTTATTGTTACTAGTTATTAAATCTTCTTCTTCTTCTTCTTCTTCTTCTTCTTCTTCTTCTTCTTCTTCTTCTTCTTCTTCTTCTTCTTCTGCAGGATCGTCATCAAAGGAACAAACTGCAAATAAATCCTCCTGAAGGGGGCGTCTCCAGCGTCTCCAGCGTCTCCAGCGACAGCAACATGTTTATTTTGATAACTCTATTTTTCTAGTGTAAATAAGAAGAAAAATGTCAGAAGTGGCCTTATGTTTGAACACAAACACTGAATGTACAGACATCCCTGATTCATGACCTTTGACCTTTAAACTCGTGGCCCAGGACTCCTCAGTGCCTAGTGGACTACCAAAGAGAAGCTCTACCTGGACAGGTGAGAAGGGTCCAATGTCCTCCCATGGCCTTTAACTCACTGATCACAGCCTTCACTCTGTTTACAGTCGGCAGTGAGTTTGCACTGTAGAGATCAGTCAGTGAAGTGAAGCTGAACATCTGGAGCTGAGAGCTTCAGTTTAATAAAACCCAAACTGGGGATTAAAGCTGCTTCAGACCAGCAGCCAACCAGAGACAGGACATCCACATGTCCATTAAACTGACTTCAGGTCAGATTACCAGCAGGAGGATAACCTCTGAGTCAATCACACCTTTACCTTCAGACGTGCAGGTGAGCATAAGGTAGAACATCGTCTGATAGATCTGAATGCTGCTGTTTCCCTTCAGATCCTCGACGTCAAAGGGATCCATTAAGACCTCTTAATTACTGAACAACCGGATCAGTGAGTCTGGAACCAGTAGAGAACTGTGATTTACAGCATGTCGTTTCCTAATAACCCTCAATGGAACCTTTTAGTCCATCACAGCAAATCAGCTGAACATGAAAATGTGAAATTTGTCAACATATAAAAATACAGTTTAACAAAATATAAAAGAAATAAATGTTTACTTGAGTTTAAATATAACTGTTTTTCCTACAATTAGTTTAAAGGCTACAACTAACAATTAGTTTTGTTCTTGATTTGTCTGATGATTAATTCGATGTCATTGACAAGATATTCATTCTATTACTGTAGAATTTATGAGCAACAATCTCATCTAGAACCAAACCTGAGGGTTCTGAAGTTTTGACCCTTTCTTTGCTTGTAAAGTGGCTTCATGGTTAATCGATTGTCAAAACATTTGCATTAGTTTTTCTGTTAATCAGTTAATTGAACAATCATTTCAGCTCTAATTGGTACCAACTTCTTTCCTGGAAATCATCGAGAAGTAATTATGAAATAACATGCACATGGAATTCAGCGTTTTATGATTTGTGTGGAGAAAAAGGACTAAAACGTGTTAACTGCCGCTATACTCCTAAAAGGTTCAGAATGTACGGCTTTTCATCCAACCTCACATATCAGAATGACATCATACATAAACACAATACTGGATCCAAAACCGCTCCAAAATGATGGATTAAGTGGCCTTGACCTAAACCTAGCTTAGCACGAAAACCAGTCTTCGTGCTAAGCTAAGCTAAACATGGACCCAGACTGTAGCTTCCACTGGGGTTATTTACTCTCTATATTAACTGGGAATTTGATGGTTTTAGGGACCTTGGTGGATTTGATATATATATGGTCGTTAAAACCTACTGTTTTGTTTTCAGTGCTTTGTGACTTAATTAAATGCAATAGGGAAAAAAAGGATTCTTGCCAGCGCAGAGGAGCTTTAAAACAGCCCACATCTTAGAAAATATAATCGTAACACTCCAATCGGGCTCTAGTTATAAAGAAAACAAGAACAACGCACTTGTATAATGGAATGGAGAAGATGATTCATTAAATGTGGGACTGTTCCTTTAAATAAGGTTTAATATAAACAACAGAGGACCCAGGACGCTTCCCTGAGGATCTCCACATATCATTAAAAGACAGAGAACAAGATGATTAATAATCTTTACCAGCAGATTGTCTCTGTGTTGTTGAACTCTTTGTTTTGAAGTTGACTTTGTGTCGTTGTAACTCTGAATGCACTAATCTGTTGATGCTTTGAACTTTTTCTTAAGTTGATTTTTTTGGGGGGACAAAGAAGAGGAACTTGTTCTAGAGGGACAATGTGGGCAATGATTTAGTTGTTTGTTTTGTTGTTTTTGTGAGATCATTAAGGTTTATTTTTTGTTGTGAATATTTTCGATTGTTTTGTTTTTCTGAATTGATGGTTGTATTTACAGCCGCTCTGACTTTGGGATCACGCATATTATCTTCAAGTTTAACTCGTAGAGCAGTGGAACATTAGATTCACTGCACTTTGATTCCTCAGCTCCAATATACGTGAATAAGGTAATAATCACAGCCCTGTGGGAGTCTTATATGACGAAACTGTCCAGGTATCTGTTAGCATCGTTAGCTGTCCCTTCTGGGACCAACACAGCTGGAAGCTAACATGCTAGCATCCAGTTTTTCTCCTCAGTCCTGCAGCTCTGAAGTGTTGAGGCTTGTTGATATAAAGCAGTTACTAATTTTTTCACTTGAACAATAGTTTGAGGATCAAAGTGGTTAGGGTTTTAGCTTGTGACCCACTGGAGGGGTCCCGACCCACAGTTTGGGAACCGCTGCCTTAGTCTCAGTGAGACACGCTAACGCTGAATGTTTGCTTCTGTTTTAACGCCCGACTTTAATCCCAATTCAGATGCTTTGTGATGATTTTAAAGCTTCCCGGGAATCTGTCAAAAATGAAATATTGTAAATTTGAAGAAGCTTTAGTTTTCTGAGTGGACTTTGCTGAATAATTTTTTAATAAAAACAATTTTCTTCCAGTTGTGTGTTCAGTCTTTCGTCACATCACTTTGATAAGTGAGTGCTTGTCTTATCTCCCTCTGTAGCATACATGGAATGAGTTTACATAATCAAAACATGTACAACTCTCACAGTGAATGTTGGATGGTTTCACCTTTAATCAGTATTTCAAGCAAAAAGGGAACAACAAGTGCAGGTCGACTTATCACTTTCATGTACATCTAGATCATTTATTTTTTGGAGAAAGGCATCCCATCATGAAAAGAAGGTGGTTCTTCTCCAGCCAACATAATACAGGACACACTGAGTTGATTACATTTGATTAAAGTTCTTGGATGATGGCAGCGTTTTCACAGCTGGAAGGCAGAACTGGCTCTGCTGCCATGTTGTTCCTCTGTTCTGCTTCACAGGCTGAATAATGGCACTTTGTTATTGAGGTAATCCAAAAGTAACTGAAAGTAAAGTATTGTGATACTTCAACCCTGTGTAGGTTTGACCGTCTTAGTGAGGCCTTGAACCTTTACTTTCAGTTCAGGTTCGTGGTTTATTCTTTTATTAGCTGCTCCATATCCTCCTGAACCATCCTTGTCATATATGTTTACATTCTACTTGTCATTTTGTCACATTGTCTGTACTGTGATCGCATCATGTCCTTCTATCTGGACACTTGTGTTGCTCCTCCTGAGGTTCTTCCATCTTTTGTCACTGTTGAAGGATTGTTTGGGTTATTTTCCAGTTGTCTGATGCGAGGCTTGAAAACTCTCCAGATTATTTAAAGTACTTGTAGTATAAAGTAGCATTAAATACATACAGTCAGTAAAGTAAAGTACAATTACCCTTAAAACTGTGCTTAGACACAGCTCAAGTACTGAGTTACAATTCACGACTGGTCATTTGTAATCTTTTAAATTAGACCCTGTTCAGTTGTTGACTATACAAGATTTATTATTATATTTCATTTTAATTTTAAATAAGAAAAATGTTTTTACAATAATAATAATAATAATAATAATTATTATTATTATTTATATTGTGTATTCTTTATTGTACTAATTATATGATACACAGTGTTGAACATTCGGAGCTCTTCATACGGACAGTGATTGGTTGGTTGGCAGACAGGGGGCGGGGCCGCGTCTGTTCTCGACTGTCCATTGGTTAGTATATAGAGCAGGGGGCGGGGCTCCGGCTGTCCATTGGTTAGTATATAGAGCAGGGGGCGGGGCTCCGGCTGTCCATTGGTTAGTATATAGAGCAGGGGGCGGGGCTCCGGCTGTCCATTGGTTAGTATATAGAGCAGGGGGCGGGGCCAGTTTGAACCAGAGTCCCGCCGCAGAGGAGTGTCAGGTTCCCCAAACTAAGCTAAGCTAAGCTAGGCTAGGCTAATCTAAGCTAAGCTAGGCTAGGCCTCCATCATGACGCACTGACCCGCCGTCGTGTTCCCGTCATGGAGGCAGCGGAGGCCGCGAAGAGGAGGCTGACTGCGGGGAGGAAGAGGAGGAGCAGCCGGGTACTGCTACTGCTACTGCTGATGCTACTGCTGATGCTAATGCTAGCACTGCTAACTTCTTTAAAACTTTTCAGTAAAACTCCAGAGAGGCTGATGCTAACACTGCTAGCCGTTAGCATCAGCCTCTGTGATGCTAGCCGTTAGCATTAGCCTCTCTGGAGTTTTACTGAAAAGTTTTAAAGAAGTTTAAACTTCTTTAAAACTTTATTCACCGTGTTGACTTTTGAACCAGTGAAACGTTTACTCTTTAGGACCCCGGGGCTCCACTGAGTCCTGTGACCTTTGACCCCACAGGGTGAACCCACCAAATCACCCTTTAGAGACAAGAGACAAGGACAGAGGATGTGAGGGTGTAAGGACAGAGGATGTGAGGGTGTAAGGACAGAGGAGGTGAGGGTCTAAGGACAGAGGATGTGAGGGTCTAAGGACAGAGGATGTGAGGGTGTAAGGACAGAGGAGGTGAGGGTCTAAGGACAGAGGATGTGAGGGTGTAAGGACAGAGGATGTGAGGGTCTAAGGACAGAGGATGTGAGGGTGTAAGGACAGAGGATGTGAGGGTGTAAGGACAGAGGATGTGAGGGTGTAAGGACAGAGGAGGTGAGGGTCTAAGGACAGAGGATGTGAGGGTGTAAGGACAGAGGAGGTGAGGGTGTAAGGACAGAGGAGGTGAGGGTCTAAGGACAGAGGATGTGAGGGTGTAAGGACAGAGGATGTGAGGACAGAGGATGTGAGGGTGTAAGGACAGAGGATGTGAGGGTCTAAGGACAGAGGAGGTGAGGGTCTAAGGACAGAGGATGTGAGGGTGTAAGGACAGAGGATGTGAGGGTCTAAGGACAGAGGATGTGAGGGTCTAAGGACAGAGGAGGTGAGGGTCTAAGGACAGAGGAGGTGAGGGTGTAAGGACAGAGGATGTGAGGGTGTAAGGACAGAGGATGTGAGGGTGTAAGGACAGAGGATGTGAGGGTGTAAGGACAGAGGATGTGAGGGTGTAAGGACAGAGGATGTGAGGGTGTAAGGACAGAGGAGGTGAGGGTCTAAGGACAGAGGATGTGAGGGTGTAAGGACAGAGGAGGTGAGGGTGTAAGGACAGAGGATGTGAGGGTGTAAGGACAGAGGATGTGAGGGTGTAAGGACAGAGGATGTGAGGGTGTAAGGACAGAGGATGTGAGGGTCTAAGGACAGAGGAGGTGAGGGTCTAAGGACAGAGGATGTGAGGGTGTAAGGACAGAGGATGTGAGGGTCTAAGGACAGAGGATGTGAGGGTCTAAGGACAGAGGAGGTGAGGGTCTAAGGACAGAGGAGGTGAGGGTGTAAGGACAGAGGAGGTGAGGGTGTAAGGACAGAGGATGTGAGGGTGTAAGGACAGAGGATGTGAGGGTGTAAGGACAGAGGATGTGAGGGTGTAAGGACAGAGGATGTGAGGGTGTAAGGACAGACAGAGGACAGAGGATGTGAGGGTGTAAGGACAGAGGAGGTGAGGGTCTAAGGACAGAGGAGGTGAGGGTCTAAGGACAGAGGAGGTGAGGGTGTAAGGACAGAGGAGGTGAGGGTGTAAGGACAGAGGAGGTGAGGGTGTAAGGACAGAGGAGGTGAGGGTGTAAGGACAGAGGATGTGAGGGTCTAAGGACAGAGGAGGTGAGGGTCTAAGGACAGAGGATGTGAGGATCTTTGTCCCATTAAACAGCGTTTTGTTCGTTATGTATTTAACTAAATAACATAAAATCTATTAGTCTCGTCTCCCTGGTAACGGGTTGTTAACCTCAGGTGTTTGGTGTGTGTTGTCTCAGGTGACTCTGGAGAAAGTTTTGGGTATCAGCACAACCAGCAGCAGCGGTTTGACCTCTGACCCCAGATCTGGGCTCATTGCCTACCCAGCAGGGTAAGCCCCGCCTCTAGCCCCGCCTCTTATGACTCACTCACACTTTCATGTGTCAGTCTGCTGTGATTTAATTAGAATGAACCTCACCTGTGTTTGTGTTTCAGGTGTGTCATCGTGCTGCTGCACCCGAAGAAGAACAAACAGAGTCACATCATCAACACGTCCAGGTAGGTCCACCTGAAGAAACACAGTAGAGTACATGAAGAAACACAGTAGAGTACATAAAGAAACACAGTAAAACACAGAAGAGTACATGAAGAAACACAGTAGAGTACATGAAGAAACACAGTAGAGTACATGAAGAAACACAGTAGAGTACATAAAGAAACACAGTAAAACACAGAAGAGTACATGAAGAAACACAGTAGAGTACATGAAGAAACACAGTAGAGTACATGAAGAAACACAGTAGAGTACATGAAGAAACACAGTAAAACACAGAAGAGTACATGAAGAAACACAGTAGAGTACATGAAGAAACACAGTAGAGTACATGAAGAAACACAGTAGAGTACATGAAGAAACACAGTAGAGTACATGAAGAAACACAGTAAACATGAAGAAACACAGTAGAGTACATAAAGTAAAACACAGTAGAGTACATGAAGAAACACAGTAGAGTGAAGAAACACAGTAGAGTACATGTAGAAACACAGTAGAGTACATGTAGAAACACAGTAGAGTACATAAAGAAACATAAAACACAGAAGAGTACATGAAGAAACACAGTAGAGTACATTAAAACACAGAAGAGTACATGAAAAACGTAGAGTACATGAAGAAACACAGTAAAACACAGAGTACATGAAGAAACACAGTAGAGTACATAAAGAAACAAAGTACATGAAGAAACACAGTAGAGTACATGAAGAAACACAGTAGTACATAAAGAAACACAGTAAATGAAGAAGAGTACATGAAGAAACACAGTAGAGTACATGAAGAAACACAGTAGAGTACATGAAGAAACACAGTAGAGTACATAAAGAAACACAGTAAAACACAGAAGAGTACATGAAGAAACACAGTAGAGTACATGAAGAAACACAGTAGAGTACATAAAGAAACACAGTAGAGTACATGAAGAAACACAGTAGAGTACATGAAACACAGTAGAGTACATAAAGAAACACAGTAAAACACAGTGAGTACATGAAGAAACACAGTAGACATGAAGAAACACAGTAGAGTACATCACAGTAGAGTACATGTAGAAACACAGTAGAGTACATGAAGAAACACAGTAAAACACAGAAGAGTACATGAAGAAACACAGTGCTAAAGAAACACAGTAGAGTACATAAAGAAACACAGTAGAGTACATAAAGAAACACAGTAAAACACAGAAGAGTACATGAAGAAACACAGTAGAGTACATGAAGAAACACAGTAGAGTACATGTAGAAACACAGTAGAGTACATGTAGAAACACAGTAGTACATGAAGAAACACAGTAGAGTACATGAAGAAACACAGTAGAAGAAACACAGTAGAGTACATGAAGAAACACAGTAGAGTACATGAAGAAACACAGTAGAGTACATGAAGAAACACAGTAGAAAAACACAGTACATGAAGAAACACAGTGCTCTGGCTTATACTTTGAGATGCTTGTTTAAGAAAGGAGATGCACTTATGACTTCTGGTGACTAGTAAATACACACTTCCTGTAAGATAAAAGCGTCTGCTACATGACTGTAATGTAATGTAATGTAATAAAGTACATGAAGAAACACAGTAGAGTACATGTAGAAACACAGTAGAGTACATGTAGAAACACAGTAGAGTACATGTAGAAACACAGTAGAGTACATGTAGAAACACAGTAGAAAACATGTAGAAACACAGTAGAAACGCAGTAGAAACGCAGTATAAACACAGTAGAAACGAAAAACGCAGTAGAAACACAGTAGAAACACAGTAGAGAAACGCAGTAGAAACACAGTAGAAACAGTAAAAAACACAGTAGAAAAACACAGTAGAAACGCAGTAGAAACACAGTAGAAACGCAGTAGAAACGCAGTATAAACACAGTAGAAACGCAGTAGAAACGCAGTATAAACGCAGTAGAAACACAGTAGAAACAGTAGAAACACAGTAGAAACGCAGTATAAACACAGTAGAAACGCAGTAGAAACGCAGTATAAACACAGTAGAAACGCAGTAGAAACACAGTAGAAACGCAGTAGAAACGCAGTATAAACACAGTAGAAACGCAGTAGAGTACATAAAGACGTGTGTGTGTTCCAGGAAGCCCTTCAGCGCTCTGGCCTTCTCCCATGATGGTAAACACCTGGTCACTGGAGAGGTAGGAGCCGCCGGTCACTCACCTGAGTCTGTGGATGTCTCTGTGTGCACACCAGGGAGGACAGGTGGAAGTGTGTTTACCTGTGTGTGTGTGTGTGTGTGTGTGTGTGTGTGTGTGTGTGTGTGTGTGTGTCACAGAGCGGTCACATGCCCTGTGTGCGTGTGTGGGAGCTGGACGGAGGTCAGGTGGCCGAGGTTCAGTCTCATAAATACGGGGTTTCCTGCGTGGCGTTCTCCTCCAACAGCTGCTACATCGTCTCTGTGGGATACCAGCACGACATGACTGTCAGTGTGTGGGACTGGAGGGTGAGCACACACACACACACACACACACACACACACACACACACACACACACTGCTGTACATTTACTCATTTACTGTACTTGTACTGTACAGATTTACAGGGTTTTTTTTCCATGCTACTTTCTACTTTACTACAATTATCTGACGGCTTTAGATACGTACAGTACTTTTACTGTAACCGAGTATTTGTACTGTGTGGTATTAGTACTTTTACTGTAACCGAGTATTTGTACTGTGTGGTATTAGTACTTTTACTGTGTGGTATTAGTACTTTTACTGTGTGGTATTAGTACTCTTACTGTAACATAGTATTTATACTGTTTGGTATTAATACGTTTACTCTAAGATAGTATTTTACTGTGTAGTTCGTACTTATACTGCAGTAAAAGTTCTGAATATTACTACATTAGTACCTGTCTTGGTGAATACTTGATGATGATACTCAGTACTTCCTGCCTTTGTGCCTTTGAGCAGAAAGGTGCGATCATCGCCTCCAACAAAGTGTCCAGCAGAGTGTCGGCCGTCTCCTTCTGTCAGGACAACAGCTACTTCGTCACCGCGGGAAACCGACACGTCAAGTTCTGGTACCTGGACGCCTCCAAAGAACGACGGGTACATCAGCCAATCACAGCTCACCTACACTGTCTGTCCTCTGCTCAGCCAATCACAGCTCACCTACACTGTCTGTCCTCTGCTCAGCCAATCACAGCTCACCTACACTGTCTGTCCTCTGCTCAGCCAATCACAGCTCACCTACACTGTCTGTCCTCTGCTCAGCCAATCAGTAGTCTGAACTAACTATCTTCATCCTGTATCCAGGTGAACAGCACGGTGCCTCTGATTGGTCGGTCAGGGTTGCTAGGAGACCATAAGAACAGTGTGTTCAGCGGTGTGGCGTGTGGGCGTGGCCTCATGGCGTCCAGCACCTACTGCATCACCAGCTCAGGTCTGCTGTGTCTGTTTAACAGCAGCCGACACCTGGAGGCCTGGGTCAACCTCAAGGTCAGTGAGGAGCACCTGTCCCGTTTAAAGACCACCTGTACCGTTTAAAGACCACCTGTCCCGTTTAAAGACCACCTGTACCGTTTAAAGACCACCTGTACCCGTTTAAAGACCACCTGTAAAAGACCACCTGTACCGTTTAAAGACCACCTGTCCCGTTTAAAGACCACCTGTCCCGTTTAAAGACCACCTGTCCCGTTTAAAGACCACCTGTCCCGTTTAAAGACCACCTGTACCGTTTAAAGACCACCTGTACCGTTTAAAGACCACCTGTACCGTTTAAAGACCACCTGTACCGTTTAAAGACCACCTGTACCGTTTAAAGACCACCTGTCCCGTTTAAAGACCACCTGTACCGTTTAAAGGACACCTTTAGTACAACGTAAAGTACACCTGTAACATTTGTATGATTTAAGCTACTCATGCACTTCATTAAGAGCTTTTTAATTATCTTTAACTTCCCTCTCGTATTGGATTTCAAAATCAAAGCTCTTGTTATTTGATGTGTGATGTTGTTGACAGACGTCGTCGGCGAGCTGCCTGGCGGTCAGTGAGGACTTTATCTTCTGTGGTTGTGCTGACGGAGCCATCAGAGTGTTCAGTCCGTCCAACCTTCAGTACGTCACCACGCTGCACCGCCCGCACCGCCTGGGGGTCGACCTCACGCAGAGCGCGCAGTACAGGTACTAATACTACAAACATGTACTAGATAGATACTGAAAAAACACCCGCTAAGTACTCTGCTCACTGACGTGCCTCTGTGTCCACAGCAGCCTGTTACCGGCCAGTCCTGGTGCTCAGTACCCCGACACGCTGGCCGTGACCTTTGACCCCGCGGCCCGACACCTGACGAGTGTGTACAACGACCACAGTGTGTATGTGTGGGACGTCAGAGACGTGAGGAACGTGGGGAAGCTGTACTCGGCTCTGTACCACAGCAGCTGTGTGTGGAGCGTCGAGGTACGTCCACCCGACAGATACCGCAAATACTACTTCAGTTATAGTAAAAACACTACTGGAAATACTTCCTTTATTATCAAAATACCACAAATTCTCCTAGATATACTTGATTTCTAAAATTACTTTAAATACTTCAATAATTATATTACCACTAAAAAAAAAACTCCCGAAAGTACTTTAGTCATTATATAAATACTACTGGAACTATACCAGTATTACCAGAAGGACTTCAGATACTACCTGAAATACTTCAATAATGATGTAAACACTTCAAATCGTAGATATTACTGTGTATATATGTATATTCTGGTGTAGTATGTGTAACAGTTTGTGTGTTTTCTCTCCAGGTGTATCCGGAGCTTTCAGATGTGTCTCAGGCTTGTCTTCCTCCGTCCTCCTTCCTCACCTGTTCATCTGATAACACCGTCAGACTCTGGCACACCGACCCCCCCACCGGACCCAGAAACCTCTACAGCAACGTGAGTACGGGTGGACGGGAGTACGAGAGTACGGGTGTACGGGAGTACGAGAGTACGGGTGTACGGGAGTAGTACGGGTGTACGGGAGTACGAGTACAAGTATTTGAGTGTGTTCTTCCAAACCACAGAGCTCTCTTCAACGTCCTCTCTTCCTTTTTGTGTTTCAGGACCTGCAGAGGATTCTGTATGTGGGGGAGAACATGCAGCACCTGCAGGCCGAGGGGGAGAGGGGGGAGGCAGCCGGGGCTGATGGGAAGTCTGGCATCAGAGTGCTGAGTATCAGTCCTGATGGACAACACCTGGCAGCAGGAGACCGCTGTGGAAACCTGCGGTGAGAGAAAACGTATAACAGTGATGTGTTTTTATTATTGACTCTCTGCTGCCCTCTGCTGGACAAACCCTCTAAATATACTCATACCTAACAGCTATGAGGGATCTGATGAATTTATTTGATTTAAACATTTTAAAGAGAAAGAAATGCACTACTCTCCATCATTTGTACATTTAATTAATGTAATGTGCATTTAATGTGTAAATGTACATTACATTAATTAAATAGTGTTGTCAATAAAACAAAACAAACCGTAGCAGTATGTGAATTTAACATGAATGAATATTGTTTTTTATTATTATTCGTGTGTTTCTGTGTTCAGTATCTTCGGTCTGGAGTTCCTGGACGAGCTGGTGAAGATCGAGGCTCACGACTCGGAGGTGTTGTGTCTGGAGTTCTCTCCCACATCCACAGGTAAGAGCTCAGCTCAAAGGTCACCACCAGGACCAGGTCCCTCACAGACAGAGACACCACTGAGACCCTCAGGAGAGTCCTCGTGTCCTTTAGTTGTATGAGGAGGTGGACTTTGGTGAACATTGGTGTCTCCCTGCAGGTGTGAAGCTGTTGGCGTCGGCCAGCAGAGACCGACTGATCCACATCTTCAACCTGGAGAAGAACTACAGTCTGGAACAGACGCTCAACGACCACTCGGCCTCCATCACCGCCGTCAAGTTCACCGGTGACGTAGATCCACAGCCCGTTGACAGGATTCTATTATTCCACTCTGTCACTGAGTTTATATGAAGAAGTACTCACAGCTTTTACTGTAGTGAGAGTACTAATACCACGGCGTAGAAATACAAGTAATAAATACAATAAATAATATATTATTATTAATCTTTGTTTTCATCATCAAACACATTTACACGTCTGTTTAAGACTCTTTAAAGTACATGAAGTTCTTGTTGATGAGAAGGGTACTGGTATCCGTACTACCCAGCTGGTTTTACTTTGTATCACCAGAACTCGACCGTGTCCTCTGGTGATATCTTATCTTATCTTATCTTATCTTATCTTATCTTATCTTATCTTATCTTATCTCTGGGGTCTGACAGACTGTGATGTTTCCTGTTCAGGTGAGAGTCCGGAGGTTCGGATGGTGAGCTGTGGAGCCGACAAGAGCATCTACTTCCAGACGGCTGAGCAGGTCTGAACACACTCTGACATATAGAGACACATATGAGATAGAAGTACTACCAATACTACCAGGAGTACTTAAGTTAAGGCCAGACATACTTTTACTACTATCACGGATACTTCAGTTATACCAATACTACCAGAAGAACTTCCATGCTTCAGAAATACTTTAGTAATACCAGAAATACTTCCAGTACTGCCAGAAAAACTTCAATTAACGCCAGTCATACTCCCGATACTACTATAAGAACTTCCATACTCAAGAAATACTTCATCATTATATAATGCATATACCTCCAGTACTACAAGGAATACTTCCCCTGCTGTCAGAAATACTTCAGTCGTACCAAAAATACTTCCTGTACTGCCAGATATACTTTATAGTCATATATTGCATATACCTCCAGTACTACTTGTGATACTTCCACTACTATCACAAATACTTCAGTAATACTTCTGATACTACTATAAGAACTTCCATACTTCACAAATACTTCAAGTACTGCCAGAAAAACTTGAATTAAGGCCAGACATACTTTTACTACTATCACAAATACTTACAAATTCCAGAAATACTTGAATAATGATATGAGTGATGTCATGTGTGACGTGTGATGTGATGTCATGTGTCATGTGTGATGTCATGTGTGTGGTCCAGACATCAGAGGGTCGGTGGTTCTCCAGGAGTCACCACGTGGTGGAGAAGACGACTCTGTACGACATGGACCTGGACCCATCGAGGACCCACGTCTCCATCGCCTGTCAGGACAGAAACGTCAGGTTAGAAAGAGTAGAAGAAGAAGAAGAGAGGGGTTTATAATGAACTGACTGAGTGTGTTTATAAAGAGAAGAAGAAGAAGAAGAAGAGAGGGGTTTATAATGAACTGACTGAGTGTGTTTATAAAGAGAAGAAGAAGAAGAGAGGGGTTTATAATGAACTGACTGAGTGTGTTTATAAAGAGAAGAAGAAGAAGAGAGGGGTTATAACGAACTGAGTGTGTTTATAAAGAGAAGAAGAAGAAGAGAGGGGTTATAACGAACTGACTGAGTGTGTTTATAAAGAGAAGAAGAAGAAGAGAGGGGTTATAACGAACTGACTGAGTGTGTTTATAAAGAGAAGAAGAAGAAGAGAGGGGTTTATAACGAACTGACTGAGGTGTTTATAATGAACTGACTGAGTGTGTTTATAAAGAGAAGAAGAAGAGAGGGGTTTATAATGAACTGACTGAGTGTGTTTATAAAGAGAAGAAGAAGAAGAGAGGGGTTTATAATGAACTGACTGAGTGTGTTTATAAAGAGAAGAAGAAGAATAATGAACTGACTGTGTGTTTATAAAGAGAAGAAGAAGAAGAAGAAGAGAGGGGTTATAACGAACTGAGTGTGTTGTTGTTGTTGTTTCTTCAGGGTTTACAACGTGGAAACGGGGAAGCTTAAAAGGTGTTTGAAGGGTTCGACCAGTGATGAAGGAGCTCTGCTGAAGGTGAGGACGAGTTTATTGGTGATTGGTACAACAGGCAGTTCATAAGTCGATCAACATGACTGTGTCTCTGCTGTTTGTAGAAGAGCTGCAGCTACGGATCATTTTCACTATTCATTAATCTAATAATCATTTTTCCAATGAATCGATAATCGTTCAGTATTCACAACTTCACAGAGCTCAGTGTGACGTCTTCACATGTCTGCTTCTGTTCAAGCAAAAGTAAAAAAACCAAACATGTGGTCAACGTTAGATTCAAGTTCTGAACTGACCCGCTGCACCAAAGAACGACCACAGAGGCCATAAACATGGAGCCGCGTCGTTGATACGCTGATGTGAGGAGGACGCAGGTGATGAAGATGACTTCTTCTGTGATGTGATTGGCCGATGCTTTGTGTCGTCTGCAGGTTCAGATGGATCCGTCCGGCTCGTTCTTCGCCACCAGCTGCTCCGATAAAAACATCACCATCTTTGACTACGAGTCTGGAGAGTGTGTCGCCACCCTGTTCGGACACTCCGGTGAGTAAATCCAGTAATGTTTGGTTTGGTTTGTTTTTAAGTCGCTCTACAAAGTCTTCAGATTCATTCTTGGTTGGTAGTTCAAAGATTCTCCTCCTGCTGTTTGTTTCCTCAGAGATCGTCACCTGTATGAGGTTCAGTCAGGACTGCAGACACCTCATCACCGTGTCTGGAGACAGGTAAACTGTACTTTATGTGAGACAGGTAAACTGTACTTTATGTGAGACAGGTAAACTGTACTTTATGTGAGACAGGTAAACTGTACTTTATGTGAGACAGGTAAACTGTACTTTATGTGAGACAGGTAAACTGTACTTTATGTGAGACAGGTAAACTGTACTTTATGTGAGACAGGTAAACTTCGTTAGGTCCCCCTCAGACAGGTAAATGTTACTCAGGTGTGAGAATCATTAGGATTTAGTCTTTAATAACGATGAACTCTGTTGTTGTTGTTGTTGTTGTGTTGGTGTTGGTGTGTAGCTGTGTGTTTGTGTGGCGGTTGGACTCTCAGATGACCAGCACCATGAGGAAGAGGCGGGGCCTTAAAAAGACAGCCGCACCTGAAACCTGCAGACACAAACAGCAGAACATCAGGTGAGTGAGATGTTGAAGACCTGGGGGAGGAAGGGGGTCCGATGTGAGTCTTCAGGTGTTCAGTCTACGTTGTTGTTGTTGTTGTGGTTTCAGGAGGGAGACCTTCATTGCTGGACCCTCCTCTCAGCTGCCTCAGACGGAGGAAGACCAGGAGGAAGAGGCTGACCTCGGGACTCCAGACAGACTGGACTCTGCTCAGGGTGAGGAGGAGGACTGGGGTTTTATTTCAGTCTACCTGGTATGAGATGCACCTGGATATGAAGGCTGCTTCCTGTACCTTTGCTGAAGAGTTAAGATGGCCGCCCTCCGTCATGTGGAGGCAGCGGTCTCTTCTGCTCCTTCGGCCTGTAAGTGAGGCTTGGTGAGTTCAGAGTCATGTGACCTCGTGGGTCATCCAGGTATTTCAAACCGTCTCCGGTGGTCAGGAAGAATGAAATGGAACTATAGTTACAGATGTAACTAAGGTTCTCTGAATTCTGGATGAACACCAGAGTTCACTGAAAGATGCCACACACGAGTTGCCATCTGGGAAATCGAACCCTGAACCTCAGAATCCCAGAGAAGGTGACTTACTAATGTTTTAACATGGAGACAGGGTTCTCCTCACAAGTACCTTAAACTATTCAAACTTAAAGGTTTTTAGCAGGGACTCAGCGTTTGACCAATCTGAAGGCCATTTAAAACGTCTGCGAGTGAAGACTTGTGATAACAAGGTTCATTTATTTTTCTTATTGTTAAAACTAGAGAAGCAAACTCCTGTCACAGATCAGTGGACGTGCTAAAAGATCTCAGCTCCGTCAGGCTGATTTATTTAGATATTTAAAGTTTGGAATGTCAAATGTCTGGAAATTTAGACTTGTTTAAATAAGTCACGCCCCCTTAAATCAGATTTAAGGACGTTTGGCTCAGATGTCTCTGCCGAATTTTAAAAAATATGTTGTTTTGAGAAAACTGCCAAAGGTCGTTAATTTTGACGTTTTCAGACCATTAATGCAAAGATGTCAATGATTTAAGATATTAAAGAACTTATTTTGAATCCAAACCGTAAATGATTTTGAAAAACATAAACGTGATTGTTACAGCGCTGCTTTAAGGTAAATCAGTGTACCTTCAGATGTCTCAGAAGAGGATGGTATTTTCAACACATCTTAAAGTTTCGGTGACTTTTGGACTGTTTTTGCTGAACAAACTCTTTTAGTTGATTAAAAATAGGATGAAAGAAAGATGACGACCAAAAAATGAAACATCTGGTGTCTGGATTCTACTGTTTTTATATCTAGTAAAGTTTTTATTGTTGATGGAGAGAAGAAGATCGTCAGCATAACGGTGGATTCGCAGCAGTAGTGCGTCCTGTGCTCTGTTCAGGTGTGATGGATGTAAACTGGAAGCTTGATGTGTTTATTAGATAGCAGACAGTTTGTGTTTGAGTCATGGTGATGTTGTTGTTGATGATGTTGATGTTTCAGACGCTCAGCTGCTTCAGACCAACGGGAAACTGCCCATGTGGTTCAGAAAACTGGTTAGTTCCACGTTAACTGCTGAAGTCTGTTTCTGGTCAGATTCCAGATAATCAGTATGTAGATAGATTTATTTCAGTGTGTTTGTGTGTTCAGCAGGGTCAGGGCGGAGACTCCTCTGCCGTCCAATCAGCCGCTGAGCCTCGTCAGGTGAGGAGCCGGTGGGCGGAGCAGCTGAACACTCTGACCATCTGCTCCAACTTATCCCCGAGTCCCACCAGGAGTCAGGAGGAAGAGGAGGAGCAGAGAGAGGAGGAGGAGGGGGAGGAGGAGGGAGACTTCCACCCTCAGAGTCTGGAGAGTCTGCTGGTAGAGGAGGAGGAGGATGAGGAAGATGGAGAGGAGGAGGAGGAGAAGGAGGTGAGCTCAGTGATGGTTCTCATTACAAACTGATTTGATTCATTAAATAGAAGGTATTTTCATGGCGTTAACCCTCTGAACCCCAAAACTGTTTCAGGGAGTTTTTTCCTCTGTCACATTGTTCTCTCTTTGGTCTTGTTTTTAACTTCAAAATAAAAGTCCTGCTCCTCTATGGAGACAGAACAATCATGACCAGAGGTAGAGAGAACTCAAACATGTCTTTAGTGCAGAATAACACATATTATAATTACATAAATCATAAATGACAGAAAACACAAGTTACATTTTATTCTTTACAAAATTTGAATAACAATGCGATCCATATATCCAACATCTTTTCAAGTGTCTTGAAGTGTTACCAATGTTGGGGAAAAAATGGAGGCTCTACGTGTTTAATATATTGAACTACTTATATTTTTCCATCCTCTCGGCTCTGTGTTCAACAGTCTGAAGTTCAAAGTTTTGCATATTTGTTTTCGCATGACTGTTGGTCTCAGATGAATCAATCATGGCTTCATAGTTTCACTGAGGAGCTCAGAATTTAATGTTTTTTTATTTGTGGTGAGATTTTATGAGACATGCAGAATAAAATGTTTTTTTGACGTAATCACAATTTTAAGCTTATTTTCGATAGCTTTTTCTGACAGAAGCTTTTGTCACACATGATGTGTTCAAGGACCGTCGGTGAAATGAAATCTGACGATAGTGACGTTTTAACAGCTTCTGGCTTTGATTAACGGTGTCGTGTTGGCGATTGTTTAAAAAACATGCTTTCCAATCCCACTGGTGGATTCTGGGGTTCAGAGGGTTCAAACTAAATGAAGAAGATGAAGTCTGATTAAAGTAGAGCTCTTTTATTTAAAGAAAAACTACAATAATGTGGAAGCATTTACGTTAAACACATGAGTAGAAGGAGGAGCTGCAGTGGGCAGGTGTGAACAGACACCTGATTGTCTCTGTGTGACGTTCAGGTGCTCCAGAATCCAGGTGACCCCAGCAGCAGCTACATCCTCTACCCAGACAACACCTCCACCACGGACAGGTGAGGTCAGCACTCAGCTGCTCCTGCAGGAGCTCAGAGTCACAGAAACAAATCCCTGTTTGTTCTCAGGGAGTTTGACGTGGAGGCTGTGACCGACCCTCGGCAGTGCACCGCCCAGCTGGAGGTCAAAGGTCAGAGGGTGGAGCCCGTGTGGAGCACCCAGCTGAGTCCAGACTCCGCCTGCTCAGAAGGCTCAGCGGGAAGTGTGGAGCAGCAGCAGGACGCGGGTTAGAGAGCAGCAGAGTAACAGATTAACGGTTTTAGTTCTGGTTCTGGTTGTTAACGTCCGTCTCCCCTCAGACACGGACTCCCTCAGTCAGGGAAGTTCTGCGGGCAGTCTGGTTCTGGAGGACGACGAGGACCGGAACTCCCTGAAGAACCACTTTGATACTTTGGCCTCCAGTCTGAGCGACGGTACCAACACTCTTCATCATCATCATCATCATCATCAGTCTGCTGCCTCCTCACATGTACGCTGACATCTGTGTGACCTTTGACCTTTCAGAGAAGTTTGACACGGACCTCGGGACTCTGCAGCCTCTGGATGAAAAACACTACCTGAACCCTCGACTCAGCATCTCCACCCGCTTCCTGTCCCGCTTCCAGGACCGGATCAAGTCAGTTTACCCACAATCCTCAGGGACTCTGAGGGGCAGGTGTGACCGTCGTCATGGTGATAACAGACTGTTCTCGCTGTGTTTTTAGGGCATGGCCGAGCCGAGCTCCGCCCCCTGTCTCAATCCCGACCAGAATCTCCGAGGAGAGCGACGTCAGCAACACATCGGTATTGACTCACCTGAAACACACTGAGCCACAGTAAACTTACCTAAAAATACACCTCAGCGGTGCTAAAACACATCTGGAAAAACAAAAACCCACCTTGTAAGCACTTAAGCAACCCTAAACACACCTGATTCACACTTAACGCACCTGAAACACAAAAAACACCTGAGGTATAGTAATTACATGTGAAACCCACCTGAAAGGCATCAAACAAACCTGAAAGGTACCTGAACTCAAAATACACACCTTTTACACCTCTGAGCAAAAGGAAACACACCTAAAACACAAAAAACACACCCGAGCAATAGCAAACACCTGAAACATACCTGATTGCAAAAAAAACACACCTGAGTTCCACTAAACACACCTGAGCTGGTGGGGTCCAACTCTGAACGTGTCATCATTTACCTGATGAGCTGCACATTTGTGTTTTGTAGAACAACACGGTGACTACATGTCTGTTTTCAGGAGAACTCTGAGTTTAGCAGCGAAGTCGCCTCAACCGAGTCGACTCTGAAAGAAAACAACGACAGCAGCAGTGGTGAGTCGGCAGTTTTCTTTTCTGTGTTCTGATGACTTGCATAAATAGTTTAAAGCTGTAAACAGGAAGTCTGCGTGTTAAAGGCATCTCAGCTTCAGGTCCCAGCGTGTGTGTACATCCGTACATTTACAACATTTAACAAGTTCTAAAGAAAGAGCAGAAGCTCCAGGACGCTTCCCTGAGGGACGCCACCAGTTATTAAAGACAGGAGTGTGTGTTCAGTGTGTGTCTGTCTATGTGTGTGTATTCAGTGTGTGTGTGTGTGTGTGTGTGTGTGTGTGTGTGTTATATCACAGTGAGATGCAGCCTGTCAGTCCTTCGTCGTAGATCTTCCTGCATGTTTTCCCATCAGCCCCGTCGCCGCCCGACGCGCCGACGACACACTATGGTGGTCGTCCAGTGCAGAGAAACGCTGCGAGGTGTGTGTGTGTGTGTGTGTGTGTGTGTGTGTGTGTGCGCGCATTGGGTGATTTGTGTGTGTGCGCACATTGGGTGATTTGTCGGTTTTCGGGTTTTCTTTCTGCTCGGTGGTCAAGGTCGGAGGTCAAACTGTTTCTTGTCCCTTCACCTTGGCAGTATTGGTTTGGGTTGACTCCAGGGTCCCACTGGGAAATCACAAAAAGATGGTCTGGAAATAATTAGAATACGTTGAAAAACACTGAACTCTCAAAAGTAAAAATAAATAACAATAGTCCTGGTTTATGTTTGATGGCTCACCTGAATGACTCCCGTTCTCCGGTCTGAAACATCACTCCGTCTAAAGCTTGAACTCACCTGTTCACCTTCACCTGAGATTCTATAATTCATCTGTCATCAGTTTTTACTTTCTGGCCTTTTTCTTTATCAGACGTCACCTCCAGGACTCCGCTGACCCAAAACAGCTGCGTGGCGTCTGTGGTCCAGCAGGGGGCGTCTCGGCTCGGATACCTGGGAACCACAGCCAGCTCCAGGGCCAAACTGAGCCAGGACCCCCCCACCTCCACCCAGGAGGAGGAGGACGAAGAGAAGGAGAACCTGTCCACCTCCTCAGACCTCCAGCCTCAGGCCCTCCTGCTGTCTGCTGGTCTGGAGCTCCTCAGCACCAAACCAGACCCCCATCAGGTCCAGACCAGCAGGTAACCTCTTGGTCCCTCTGCCAGACCACTTAGTCCTTTTATTTATTCTTATTGATCCATATCGATAAACTGCCTGTGATTGTAATATTTTTGGGGAAAAAGGGAATTTATTTTAGATTTTTGAGGAAATTAGTTTCAGAATAAGGTCCAAATATTTAAAATATTTAAAGTTTAGTTTGTATTTTTAAAGTAAAAGTAAAATAAAGTTGCGATTATTTGAGAAGGAATATTTAACTTCATTTCAACGTCACCTGTTGTCTCTCGTCTTCCGTCAGTGTCACTATGTCGTCTCCGCGTCACGTACCTGCAGCGAGCCCTCAGGTGTTAACCACGCCCACCGATGTGATGTCACAGGGCGGAGTCAGGAGGTTCAGCATGAGCAGCGTCGAGGAGACTTTGACAAATCAGAACCAAACCCTCATCCTCAGCCCCTCCACCTCCATCACCCCCACAGCCACGCCCACCGCCTGTGACATCATCACCTCTGACATCACCAGCTGCTCCGCCTCCAGGAAGGAGGAGGGGCCAGGAGGATCCGAGACCAGGATCCGGACTGATCCAGGTAAGCAAAGAGAGGATATTAGGACTGTTATTGTGTTTTTGTCTTTGAAATTTAAAATGTTGTGTAATACTTTGATTTATTATTTAAATTGTTCACAGTTTTCATGTTATATATTTTTTATGATAATATTGCAACTTTTTTTACAGCGTCAACTCTTTTCTCTACATTTTTCTTGTAATATCACATTTTTCATACATTGTGACAAATCTCAAGATGTTCTCAAGATGATCGGATCATTTTCGGATCATTTTTCTATAACATGAGTTTCTGATTTTCTTTGTCCCCAGTCTCAGACCCGTCTTTGGGAGCTGAGTCGGTCTCCTCTGACCCGCCCATCTCCTCCTCCTCTCCTCTGTCAGAAAAGCCCCGCCCCCCTCAGACAGGTAACTACCTGTCCAACATTCCTAGATCTACTACATCCTGATCCTCATTCCTGCTCCTCAGAGGATGAAACCTGGAAAATGTAAACCGTGCGTGTGTTCGAGCTCTAAGAAGAGAGAAATCACTGGTATGTTTTTTTCTTGTTGCAGGTTCAGGTGGTGATGATGATGATGATGAAGAGGCGGTCACTCTTCAACAATGTCAGCAGGTCGCCAACGAGCTGAGACAGACGGCGAGACGAGCCGTCCACTTCTACCAACAGGTGAACTTCCTGTGTGATGTTTCAGTTAAACCAGTCTTGTTTTTGATCCACCTGTTTGCAGATGACTCTCTGCTTTATGAGTCCTGAAAAAACAAAACAAGATTCCTCACAATGAAGCCAATAATTCAAAATGTCCTCAGACTTGACCCGAGGCTAACTCCGTCAGGCTGTCAGAGCTACGTTACCATGGAGACCACACTGTCACTACCTTATCTCACCGAATTAAAAAAAAAAAAAAAAGTAAACCAGCACATCACCTGGAATGAAGGAACGACACTCTTACAAACATTAAAATACATTGAGTATACCTTCAGTGGTTAGCGTAGCATAGACGTGCTAATGCTAATGAACTGTGCTAATGTTAGCTCCACTCAGGTTTTATAAACGTAAATCTCCTTCAAACCTCTCTGAGTAACAAGTCTCACTGTTACACAACGTTTAACATGAAGAGCTACATGATTGGTCAGTCTGTGTCAGAGGGGCGGTGCTTAGAGAAAGGTCAATTCAGACTTGAACTGTAGTATTTAAAGAAAAAGTTGCAACATTTTTAGGGAAAGAGTCTTAATGTTTTGAGAAGTGAATTCAAGATAAAAGTAACATTTAGAGAAAGTTCTTGTTGAATAATTACAACAAAAGATGTGTAAAAAAACTAAAACTTTATAGTTCAAAATGAAAGTTGCTAGCGTCTAGAGTAATCTTAATTATACTCTATTTTTTATTGTTTTTATTAATGTTTTCATAATATTTCTTGTGACTTGTTCTTATTTCTTCCTTTTGGCCTTTTTTAAATGTATAATAAATATGAATGAATCTCCCCTGCAGCTCGGTGCGTCTGTCGGCGGTTCAGAGCGGCGTCTCCAGATGTCCTCCGTCCTGCAGGGTGCGTTTGATGTCGTTCACTCTGAGCTGCAGGCGGTGCTGCGGGGGGGTGACGTCCCCCCCGCAGCACTGGAGGACGAACAGACGACGTCTCTGCTGGAGAAATACTCTGAGCTGCTGCTTCAGATGACCCAGAACAAACTGAACCGGATCTGATCCAGGACCAGTCTGCTGTCGGTACGAGGCTGAGAGAGGACAACACTCACTTTAACACCAGCTGAGAGACTCGGAGCAGGTTTCACTCAGCTGGTTTTATCAGTATTACATTTAAGAAGCACCTTATGTTTCATTAGTGTTTGAAATCACCGTCACTGTTTGTACATAAACTGTAGTTTTATATGTTTCTTAATAATAAATGATCAATGTGTCGCATTCTTTTGTATCTTTTATTTCACACTTTAAAATGTTTCACTTCAATATTTGAGAAGATATTGAAGTTGTGAATTCAGAAGAAAACAACATTTTTAGTTTGAGTTTTTAATCCTCCGGGTCTACTTTTTTATTTTACCCACAATGGCCCTAATGCGCTGTGGCAATATTGACGAGTATTTATATATATATATATATATTCTTTAAACAAATTTGCTTTATAAATGCATATAAAATGATTTAACACAAAGAAACATTTTTTTGTTTATTAATGACATGAATATTTATGCAGAAACAGAACTTGTTTGTTTATTTTTACATTAAACATATATTAATAACATATTATTGAAATGAGAATATAACAAACTAAACAATATGATACAGTTTTCTGCGTCACAATAAAGTTTATTTTTATTTTTTATATATAATATAGTTTTGTGACGTCACTAAATAATAAATAAAACTAAACAGGTGAGACCTTCAGGGGGCGTGGTCTGCTCGTCAGACCTTCAGGGGGTGGTCTGTGGACCTCTGCTCCTCCAGTCAAACCCGGAAGAGGAGACGGGCTGTGATTGGCTGAGGGACCCGGCAGCTGGCAGCCTTAGCCCCGCCCCCATCACAGTGACGCCTCTCTTGATGAAGGAAAGTGAGAACAACAACAAACACCAGAAGAAGAAGCAGCAACATGGCGGCGGAGCGGAGCCGCGGGGCCGCGTGTAGGCAGGCCGGTCTGCGGGCAGCCATGACGGGACCGGGACCACCGGGACCACCGGGACCGACCAGGACCAGGACCGCCGGGACCGGGACCGGGACCGGGAGGCCGGGCCGCGGAGGCCTGGAAGAGACACATCATGGGTCAGCTGAAGCACCGAGACCTGAACCAGCACGACCAGCACCAGGACCTGATCCTCCTCTGTGAGTCCCTCAGAGCAGACCTGCTCCATCCGGGTCACTCACTGTCTCACTCCTAACACAGACCTGCTCCATCCGGGTCACTCACTGTCTCACTCCTAACACAGACCTGCTCCATCCGGGTCACTCACTCCTTACACTGTATCACTCCTAACACTGTCTCCTCATACACTGTCACTCACTCACTACACTGTATCACTCCACTGTATCACTCATTACACTGTATCACTCATTACACTAACACTGTATCACTCATTACACTGTATCACTCACTACACTGTCTCACTCCTACACTGTCTCACTCACTCTACACTGTATCACTCCTAACACTGTCACACTCCTACACTGTCTCACACACTCATTACACTGTCTCACTCACTACACTGCACTCCTACACTGTCTCACTCACTACACTGTATCACTCACTACACTGTCTCACTCATTACACTGTATCACTCACTACACTGTATCACTCCTTACACTGTATCACTCCTTACACTGTATCACTCATTACACTCCTTACACTGTATCACTCCTTACACTGTATCACTCCTTACACTGTATCACTCCTACACTGTCTGTCTCATTACACTGTCTCACTCCTTACACTGTATCACTCACTACACTGTATCTCACTCCTTACACTGTATCACTCACTACACTGTATCACTCACTACACTGTATCACTCACTACACTGTCTCACTCACTACACTGTCTCACTCACTACACTGTCTCACTCACTACACTGTATCTGTCACACTGTATCTTACACTGTCTCACTGTATCACTTTACACTGTATCACTCACTACACTGTCTCACTCTTACACTGTACACTCCACACACTACACTCACTCATTACACTGTATCACTACACTGTCTCACTCACTTACACTGTCTCACTCACTCCCTTACACTGTATCACTCACTACACTGTCTCACTCCTTACACTGTCTGTATCACTCCCTACACTGTCTCACTCCTACACTGTATCACTCATTACACTGTATCACTCCTTACACTGTATCACTCATTACACTCATTACACTGTATCACTCACTACACTGTATCACTCCTTACACTGTATCACTCCTTACACTGTATCACTCACTTACACTGTATCACTCCTTACACTGTATCACTCCTTACACTGTATCACTCATTACGCTCATTACACTGTATCACTCCTTACACTGTCTCACTCCTTACACTGTACTCACTCACACTGTATCACTCACTACACTGTATCACTCACTACACTGTATCACTCACTACACTGTATCACTCATTACACTGTATCACTCATTACACTGTCTCACTCCTTACACTGTATCACTCACTACACTGTATCACTCCTTACACACACTACACTCATTACACTCATTACACTGTATCACTCATTACACTGTATCACTCACTACACTGTATCACTCACTACACTGTATCACTCATTACACTGTATCACTCACTACACTGTATCACTCACTACACTGTATCACTCACTTACACTGTATCACTCACTACACTGTATCACTCATTACACTGTATCACTCACTACACTGTATCACTCACTACACTGTATCACTCCTTACACTGTCTCACTCCTTACACTGTATCACTCACTACACTGTATCACTCACTACACTGTATCACTCATTACACTGTATCACTCACTACACTGTATCACTCATTACACTGTATCACTCATTACACTGTATCACTCACTACACTGTATCACTCACTACACTGTATCACTCCTTACACACACTACACTCATTACGCTCATTACACTGTATCACTCATTACACTGTCTCACTCCTTACACTGTATCACTCACTACACTGTATCACTCCTTACACTCATTACACTGTATCACTCATTACACTGTATCACTCATTACACTGCATCACTCCTTATACACACTACACTCATTACACTGTATCACTCCTTACACACACTACACTCATTACACTCATTACGCTCATTACACTGTATCACTCATTACACTGTATCACTCATTACACTCATTACACTCATTACACTGTATCACTCATTACACTCATTACACTCTGGACCAGTCTGGACTGGTCTGGAGGAATGTGCTCAGACTGGTTCTGTTGATCTGAGAGAATGTTGTAAACCTGAAGAACTGCTTCATGTTCCTGTGGTTCCTCTTCCTCTTCCTCTGTGACTCAGAGCAGCCTGATGCTGCACCAGCTGTAAACACAAAGACTAATACTAATAAATACTAATAAATACTAATAAATACTAATAAATACTAATAAATACTAATAAATACTAATAAATACAAATACATACTAATAAATACGAATAAATACTAATAAATACGAATAAATACTAATAAATACGAATAAATACGAATAAATACTAATAAATACGAATAAATACTAATAAATACTAATAAATACTAATAAATACTAAATACGAATAAATACTAAATACTAATACATACTAATAAATACGAATAAATACTAATAAATACTAATAAATACGAATAAATACTAATAAATACTAATAAATACTAATAAATACTAATAAATACTAATAAATACGAATAAATACTAATAAATACGAATAAATACTAATAAATACGAATAAATACTAAAATAAATAAATACTAATAAATACGAATAAATACTAATAAATACTAATAAATACGAATAAATACTAATAAATACTAATAAATACTAATAAATACTAATAAATACTAATAAATACGACTACATACTAATAAATACGAATAAATACTAATAAATACTAAATATAATAAATACGAATAAATACGAATAAATAAATAATAAATACGAATAAATACGAATAAATACTAATACATACTAATAAATACGAATAAATACGAATAAATACGAATAAATACTAATACATACTAATAAATACTAATAAATACGAATAAATACTAATAAATACTAATACATACTAATAAATACTAATAAATACGAATAAATACTAATACATACTAGTAAATACGAATAAATATGAATACATACGAATAAATACTAACAAATACTAATAAATACGAATACATACTAATGCATACGAATAAATACTAATAAATATGAATACATACTAATGCATACGAATAAATAATAATAAATAATAATAAATAACGCCTCATACAAAGCTGACATTTTATTGTTTGTAGTCTCAGACATTTATTTAATTTTCTTTATTTTCCAGATTTGTTTTCAGTGATAATCTTTAACGGGTGTGAACAGAATCCAGGCTCTTCTTCTGTGTTTCTAGAGCTCCATGTAGACACAGAGACCTGATCCACTACAGACCAGGACCAGGTCCTCTCATTCTGCTCTCTCATTTCAGACACTCGGCTGCTGGAGAAAACCAGCCTGACCAAAGGAATCCTGAGAGAATCCACCAGGTAATGATGGTGATGATGATGATGATGATGATGGTGGTGAAGATGATGGTGAAGATGATGGTGATGATGATGATGATGATGGTGATGATGGTGATGATGATGGTGGTGGTGAAGATGATGATGTGATGATGATGGTGATGATGATGATGATGTGATGATGATGGTGATGATGATGATGGTGATGATGATGATGATGATGGTGATGATGATGATGATGGTGATGATGATGATGGTGATGATGATGATGGTGATGATGATGATGATGATGATGATGATGATGATGATGATGATGATGATGATGGTGATGAAGATGATGGTGGTGATGATGAAGATGGTGATGATGATGATGATGGTGGTGAAGATGGTGATGATGATGGTGATGAAGATGGTGATGATGATGATGATGATGATGATGGTGATGATGTGATGATGATGATGATGATGAAGATGATGGTGATGATGATGATGATGATGATGATGGTGATGATGATGATGATGATGATGATGAAGATGATGAGATGATGATGATGATGTGTGCCTCCAGGAGTCCCTCCTCTGACAGCAGCTGCTCCGTCTTATCTCTGCTTCACCAGAACAACCAGCTGAAGAAAAAAACAGGAGAGGTAGCACACGCACACGCACACGTACACACGTACACGTACACACGTAACACACACAGGACGCACACACACACACACACACACACACACGCACACACACACACACACACACACACACACACACACACACACACACACACACACACACACACACACACACACACACACACACACACACACACACACACACACACCTGCTGAAGAACACCTGGAGAAACATGCATTTGTGAGTTGAACCAGAACACTGTGATCAGCTTCATGTAACGACGTCTGTCACTGTGAGGCTGAAGAACACTGAAAACAGGTTCTTTATCTGTTACGTTTATTCATAATGTGAGAAGAACATCATGATGTCCTCTGGAATCTGGGAGAGGAACTCAAACTGAATCTAAACATCGGGGCATCAAACCTCCACAGATATGAAGAGAATACGTCTGAATATTACAGTCGTAGCAGTTTGTATATTTTGTATATTTCTTGTTCTTCACGTCTGTGAGTTCTCGTTTCTCTGATGGGAACCAGGACTCTGTGGTCTGAGAACAGCTGACCCAGGTTTCTGTTCTCTGTCTCACATGTAGACCAGATTCTGGTCTAAATGTAAGATTAATAATAATTATTATAATAATAATAAAAATTATAATAATCATAATAATAATAGTAATACAAATAATAATAATCATAATAATAAAGAATAAATAATAAAAATAATGTTAATCATAATACTAATAATTATAATACTAATAATTATAATACTAATAATAATACTAATAATAGTAAGTATAATAATAATTATTATAATAATAATAAAAATAATGATAATCATCATAATAATAATAATAAATAATAAAAATAAAAATAATGTCAATCATAATACTAATAATTATAATACTAATAATTATAATAATAATAATAATACTAATAATAGTATTTATAATAATAATTATAATTATTATAATAATAATAAAATCATATGAACTTGCGTCACTCTTCTTCTGTGGTGTCTGTTCTCAGTTGGCCTATCAGGTGTTGGAGCTGCAGCAGAAGGTTAAAGACAAAGAACTCGTTCTGGAGGAGCAGCGTTCCAGGTGAGTCACACCTGTTACATCACTCTGGATGCTCTCAGCTGATTGGTCGGATCGTCAGCTGTCAGCAGGTGAACGTGTGCTACAAGTACTCCAATACAATCAAAGTACAACTATACAGACTTCTTACTTAGTTTTACTAACCTTTCCTCTTTTTCACAGAATATTCTCTCATTCTTCTTCTGACCTTTATATGAAAATATTCAGAATATTTTTTCCATCTTTTCCTGGTAACATTCAAACCTCTTTAGTTTTTTAATCTCTCTACTTTTCTCTTAAAAGTATTCACAAATATTTCCATCATTTTGAAATCTTGTGACCTTTTCTTGAACATAGATTAATGTGTTTAGTTCTTCTTTTCTAAACATATATTCATGAACTCTGTGTGATCAGTCTGCTGGAGGTCAGTCGGCGGCTGGAGGGTGCGTTTGATTCTCGTCAGGAGCTGCAGCGGCAGGTGGAGAAGGTTCAGGAGGAGAACGGGTCGTTGAAGACGAAGTACGACAACCTGCTGGAGCGTCAGAGACGGGAGGAGACCAAACTCCGAGAGGAAAAGGTCAAAGGGGATCATCTGCTGGAGAACATGATCGGCCCCAAACAGCAGGCCGCCGCCCGCATGAACAACCGCAACCAACGCCGCTCCAGGTACCTGAACGCACCGCACACCTGAACGCAACTCACACGACTGAGAGAACCTCACACACCTGAATGCACCTGAACGCACCTGAACGCACCACACTCTCCTGCTCATGACACCTGAACGCACCACGTCTGTGTGTTTGTTGTCTTCAGAGCTCGAGAGGCGAACCTGCAGAAGGAGCTGCAGACTGCTGCTGGGTCAAAGGTCACCCTGGACAGGTGAGATCCACCTGTACCTCTGCTTCTTACAAACCCTTTACAACGTGTCAAAAAACATATCTCAAGATGGAATATTTTGAGAATATTTCAAGAAAAGAATCGGGACGTTACTGAAATATTACACATTTTTAGAATATTTTTAGAATACTTTGAGAGTATTTTGAATTTTTTTTAAGAATATCTTGAGAATATTTTGAGAAATAAATCGGAATATTTTAAGCTCATTTTGAAGGACAGGTCAGAATATTTTTAGAACATTTTTAGAATATCTTGAGAATATTTTTAGAATACTTTTAGAATATTTTAAGATAATTTTGAGAATATTTTGAGACTATTTTAAGAATATTTAAATAATATTTTGAGAACATTTTGAGAATATTTTAAGAATATTTTAAGAATACCTTGAGAATATTTTGAGAAATAAATCAGAATATTTCAAGATAATTTTGAGGGATGAGTCGGAATAATGCACCGCACACCTGAACGCACCGCACACCATGAGTCGGAATAATTTTAAAATATTTTGAGAATATTTTGAGAATATTTTGAGAAATAAATCGGAATATTTTAAGATCATTTTGAGGGATAAGTCGGAGTAGTTTCAAAATATTTTTTGAATATTTTGAGAGTATTTTTAGAATATTTTTAGAATAGTTGAGATTAATTGAAAATATTTTGAGAATAATTGAAAATATTTTGTGTTTCAGTTGTTCCAGCGCTCCGTCCTCCAGATCGACATCTCCAAAGTCTCCAGAGTCCAGAGACGGAGGACACGCCAGACTGTTCAGGTCCAAACCTTCATTCAGAACTATATGATCCTTCAGAATGATTCATTATTCATTATTCATTATTCATTATTCATTATTCATTATTAATCTGATGATGATGATGATGATGTTTTGTCTCAGGTCTTCATCGGTTTCGTCTCCGAGGATCCTCTCGTCCATCAGAGAACTCTTTCAGTGAGTCCTCCTCTCTGTTTCATTGGTCCAAACTGAGTCATGTGACTGTGTGATGTCATCACCAAACTGAGTCATGTGACTGTGTGATGTCATCACCATGCTGAGTCATGTGACTGTGTGATGTAGGAAGAGGCGGGGCCACTCTGTCTGCAGTCTGGAGGAGGATCAGGTGTTTCCTGTCAGGATCAGTCTGTCGGCCCGAGTACCTGTTAGAGCGCTGCAAGTACTGGTAATACACTGAGTACACACAGAGTACACACTGAGTACACACTGAGTACACACTGAGTACACACTGAGTACACACAGAGTACACACTGAGTACACACTGAGTACACACTGAGTACACACTGAGTACACACTGAGTACACACTGAGTACACACAGAGTACACACAGAGTACACACTGAGTACACACAGAGTACACACTGAGTACACACAGAGTACACACAGAGTACACACAGAGTACACACTGAGTACACACTGAGTACACACAGAGTACAGAGTACACACACACAGTACACAGAGTACACACTGAGTACACACTGAGTACACACAGAGTACACACACTGAGTACACACAGAGTACACACACTGAGTACACACAGAGTACACTGAGAACACACAGAGTACAGTACTCAGTATAGTACTGAACTTGTATTTAAAACAGAACTCTGTTTATTAAATTAAAGACGAACATTTAAAGAAGTTTAACTATTTTTAATCAAATATGATTTAAATATTGAGTTTGAATGTTTAAAATAGTAAAAAGAGAGAAAACATGAAACTCTAAATATATCTATATAAATATATATATATATATATAAATATATAAATATATATATATATATATAAATATATCTATATAAATATATATATATAAATATATCTATATATAAATATATCTATATATAAATATATCTATATAAATATATCTATATATAAATATATCTATATATAATATAAATATATCATATAAATATATCTATATATATATATTCTCTCTCTCTCTCTCTCTCTCTCCCTGTCTGTCAGGAGGCCCATGAGCAGGGCATTAACGCTGTGAGGTTCAGCTCCTGCTCTCAGCTGCTGGCGACGGGAGGGACAGACAGACAGGTCAAACTGTGGGAGGTCCGAGCAGGTCAGTGTCTCTGATCATTATGTCACCATGATGTCATCGTGATGACCTCACTGACCAGCGATGATGTCACCAGGCTCGCTGACTCACAGGGCGTCTCTGGACGGCGGCACAGAGGGGATCACCTGCGTGGAGTTCGACGCCGCGGTGAGAACGCCTGTCAGAGGAGGCGGGGCTTAACTTCATGAAGACACCTTGATCAATAAACAGATTGATCAATCAGATTCAACATCAGTAACCAGATCAATAACTGCATGATGATGAAGATTCATAACAGTCTGAATTCATTCTTTGTCTTTTCTGTCCTCAACACAACGAGCACACCACTCTTAAAGTGCTAAGCTAAGCTAAGCTAACGTTGTAGCTCCATCAACAATCAACACATCAACCTTCTAGTTTACACGACCCATAATGACATCATCTACTGTTAAAGGAGCAGTGCTGCCTGTCTGTCTGCCTGTCTGTCTGATATGTGTGGACATGTCTCCAGGGTAGCAGGATCTTGGCGTCCTCCTATGATAGGTCGGCCTTGCTGTGGCGGTTGGATGACTCCGTTCCCAAGGTAACCAACCACCGACTGACAACCAGACTACAGTCAGACTAGAGACAGAGTAACATGATCTCACCTGTCTGTCCTTGGTCTCCCTCTGTCTCTCTCTCCCTGTCTGTCTCTACCTCTCTCTACCTGTCTCTCTCTCCCTGTGTGTCTCTACCTGTCTGTCTGTCTCCCTCTGTCTGTCTCTCCCCTGTCTGTCTCTCCCTCCCTGTCTGTCTCTCTCCCTGTCTGTCTCTCCCTGTCTGTCTCTCCCTGTCTGTCTCTCTCCCTGTCTGTCTCTCCCTGTCTCTCTCTGTCTCTCTCTCCTGTCTCTCTCCCTGTCTCTCTCCCTGTCTCTCTCTCCTGTCTCTCTCCCTGTCTGTCTCTCTCCCTGTCTGTCTCTCTCTGTCTGTCTCTCTCCCTGTCTGTCTCTCTCCCTGTCTGTCTCTCCCTGTCTCTCTCTCTGTCCTGTCTGTCTCTCTCCCTGTCTGTCTCTCCCCTGTCTCTCTCTCCCTGTCTCTCTCCCTGTCTGTCTCTCCCTGTCTCTCTCCCTGTCTGTCTCTCTACCTGTCTGTCTCTCTCCCTGTCTGTCTCCCTGTCTCTCTCCTGTCTGTCTCTCCCTGTCTCTCTGTCTGTCTCTCTCCCTGTCTGTCTCTCCCTGTGTCTCAGTGGACTCTGACGGGTCACAGCAGGAAGGTGACAGCAGCGAGGTTCAGTGGTTGTCTCCATCAGGTGGTGACGGGCAGCGCAGACAGAACCATCAGACTGTGGGACCTGCAGAGAGCCGCCTGTGAGTCTCACCAAGGACTCATCAATAACTCATCAATAATCAATAACTGATCAATAACTGATCAACAATCAATAACTGATCAACAACTGATCAACAATCAATAACTGATCAACAATCAATAACTGATCAGTAACTGATCAATAATCAGTAACTGATCAATAATCAGTAACTGATCAATAATCAATAACTGATCAATAATCAATAACTGATCAATAATCAATAACTGATCAATAATCAATCACTGATCAATAATCAATAACTGATCAATAATCAATCAATAATCAATAACTGACTGATCAATAATCAATCACTGATCAATAATAAATCACTGATCAATAATCAATAACTGATCAATAATCAGTAACTGATCAATAATCAGTAACTGATCAATAATCAGTAACTGATCAATAATAAATCACTGATCAATAATCAGTAACTGATCAATAATCAGTAACTGATCAATAATCAATCACTGATCAATAATCAGTAACTGATCAATAATCAGTAACTGATCAATAATCAATCACTGATCAATAATCAATAACTGATCAATAATCAATAACTGATCAATAATCAATAACTGATCAATAATCAATAACTGATCAATAATCAATCACTGATCAATAATCAGTAACTGATCAATAATCAATAACTGATCAATAATCAATAACTGATCAACAATCAATAACTGATCAATAATCAATCACTGGTCTCTGCAGGTGTCCAGGTGGTGGCCGTGCCGTCTTACTGCAGTGATCTGGTTTGTTCTGAGAACTTCATCATCAGTGGACACTTTGACTCCAAGATCAGAGTCTGGGACACCAGGTGACCTTCATCCTCCTCCTCTTCATCATCCTCCTCTTCATCCTCATCACCATCCTCCTCTTCATCCTCCTCCTCATCACCATCCTCCTCTTCATCCTCCTCTTCTTCACATCCTCCTCCTCTTCATCCTCCTCCTCATCACATCCTCCTCCTCCTCTTCATCCTCCTCTTCATCCTCCTCCTCATCACCATCCTCCTCCTCATCCTCCTCTTCATCATCCTCTTCATCCTCCTCTTCATCCTCCTCCTCTTCATCATCCTCTTCATCATCATCTTCATCCTCCTCCTCTTCATCCTCCTCTTCATCCTCCTCCTCATCCTCCTCTTCATCCTCCTCATCTTCATCCTCATCCTCCTCTTCTTCATCCTCCTCTTCTTCATCCTCATCCTCCTCTTCATCCTCCTCTTCTTCTTCATCCTCTTCTTCATCCTCCTCCTCTTCTTCATCCTCTTCATCCTCATCCTCCTCTTCATCCTCCTCCTCGTCATCCTCCTCTTCATCCTCTTCATCCTCCTCTTTATCCTCCTCCTCTTCATCCTCCTCTTCTTCTTCATCCTCTTCTTCATCCTCCTCTTCATCCTCCTCCTCTTCATCCTCCTCTTCATCCTCCTCTTCATCCTCCTCATCCTCCTCTTCATCCTCCTCCTCGTCATCCTCCTCTTCATCCTCCTCTTCATCCTCCTCTTCATCCTCCTCTTCATCCTCCTCTTCATCCTCCTCTTCATCCTCCTCCTCGTCCTCCTCCTCTTCATCCTCCTCGTCATCCTCCTCTTCATCCTCCTCTTCATCCTCCTCTTCATCCTCCTCCTCTTCTCCTCCTCTTCATCCTCCTCTTCTTCTTCATCCTCCTCTTCTTCTTCATCCTCCTCTTCATCCTCCTCTTCTTCTTCATCCTCTTCTTCCTCCTCCTCCTCCTCTTCATCCTCCTCTTCTTCTTCATCCTTCTTCTTCATCCTCCTCTTCTTCTTCATCCTTCTTCTTCATCAGTAGAACCTCGTCTCTGATTTAAACCCTGTCAGCTCTCATTCATCTTCTTGGCCGTCGCCACGGCGACTACCCGTCGCCCTCTGTTACCTAGCAACAGCTCAGCCAACAGGTCCCCCCCTCCCCTCCTCCTGCCTGCAGAGGCTGATCCAGCTGATGATTGACAGCTCTGTCCTCCAATCACACACCAGCATTCCCCTCCCTGCACCTGATTGAACAATTCCATCATTCACTGAGCTGTGATTGGTCAGATTTGATCCTTTTTTTATTTACTTTTTCTATCTTATTATTTATTATTATATATTTTATCATATTGATTTATTATTTAAATTATATATTTTTATTGAGCGCACTTCCCCAGTTTATCATAACAAGTCAGGACAGTAAAATAAATAAAACACTAAAATAGCAACAGACGAAGAAATACATATCTGTTAAATACTACACTTAAAACTGTGTAACAGAATAAAAACAGCTTTCAAATAGAATGATAAACATCCCATCAGTGACCTCTATCAGTGACCTCTGACCCCTTGTCCTTTACTTTACATTCATCTGCTTGACAGTTCTTTATTAGATGATGTAAACACTGTCTCCTCTCAGGACGCTCCGCTGCGTTCAGGAGCTTCCCGCTCAGGGGAAAGTCACGTCGCTGGACATCAGCTCCGACCAGCGTCAGCTGCTCAGCTGTTGCCGTGACGACTGCCTCCAGCTGGTCGACTTGAGGGGGCGGAGCAACGACCGCGTGTGCTTCAGGTGTCAACAAACATCACACTGTGATACAATGAGTGTGTGTGTTATGAGACGCATTCACTGACTCTCTCTCTCTCTGTGTGTGTGTGTGTGTGTGTGTGTGTGTGTGTGTGTGTGTGTGTGTGTGTGTGTGTGTGTGTGTGTGTGTGTGTGTGTGTGTGTGTGTGTGTGTGTGTGTGTGTGTCAGAGCGGAGGGCTTTACATGTGGCAGCGACAGCACCAAAGCTGTGATCAGGTGAGTTCACTCATCACTGCAAAGTCACAGATATTTACACGTTAATAAAGTACTCATCAGAGATGTAAGTTATATATATATAAGTTTTATATATATAAGTTATATATATATATAAGTTATATATATATATATAAGTTATATATATATATATATATATATATATATATATATATATATATATATATATATATATATAAGTTATATATATATATATAAGTTAGATATATAACTTATCAGTGTTTGTTTGGGGAAAGAAGAAACAACAAGAACAATATTTGACGTATGATTCTTAAAGGAACAACTTATCGGTTGTCATCGAGTGTTGGCTCCTCCTACTCATTCTTTCTTCAAGTACAATTTTTCGGTACTAGTACTTTACTCAAGTATTTCCATTTTCTGCTACTTAATATACTTCATTTAATCAGTAAATGGTCTGTTTCCACAGCTGAACAGTGAACGTCGAGGTCCTTAGAGCAGCTGATTGATCGGGTCTTTATTCTAGAGCGGTGAAGAGAAGCTAAACAGAGCTGTTACTAAACACGTTGTTATTTATCAGGAATTAGTTTGTCCTGTTGTGAATCTGGTGCAAAGCTTCAAGGTTCAGCTTCCAAACATTTTTTCATAATAAAAAGTAATTATTCTAAAATGTCTAAAACAATCTAACTGGCATTTCATTTCCAGTTAAGGAGAATTTTATTTGTTTCCTTTCCTTGAAAAAGCTTGAATAGAAATATCAGAGGCCCCAGGATGCTTCCCTGAGGAACCTCATTTTTGTCGGTTCAGCACCCTTTAAATGGTTCTGACTTCCTTCCTGTCGGCACAAACTCAGATATAAGTCTGATTTTCGGTTTAACAAAGTACAAAAGTGAACATTTCCGAGTTTGTGAAGAAAGTCCAAACATCATATTAAGAAAACTTAATCAAACCCAAAATGAGTCCGACATCTTTCTTCCTCTCCAGTTCATTCTCATTCATTTAACCCACATTCTATGTTTTTAGAGATATTGATGAGAAATATTCTTGAATAAGAAATATGGAGTTCAAATTTAAGCTTTCTTGCGTTTGTTACTATTATCTAAAAAGTTATTGGTTTTTGAAAGAATTTAATAATTTATGTATCCAGGAGGGAAAACCGTTGACAGAAAAAAACCAGCTGCAGTTCATGTAAACATGTAGTAATGAGATTATTCTGTGTAACCTGGTTCCATGTGTTCATTTAAATGATAATAATGAGTGGCTGTATTATTATGATGATGATGAACGGGTGATTCATTCATGCATCATTTATTCATCATCAGGTTTATTGTATTTAATCGTCGTCTGATATCAATCGGTGAGTTTGTGATGTAAACATTCCAACAGAAAACAGAGAGATGAAGATAAATAAATAAACAAACAAACAGAGAGATGAAGAGCTGCTGGTTCATGTTCTGCAGTTTCCATGACAACAGCAGCACCAGGATGCTTTGTGTCTGTTGGGCTCTCTGACAGAAACACTAAATATATAAATGTGTCACACACACACACACACACACACACACACACACACACACACACACACACACACACACACACACACACACACACACACACACAGGCAGGGTTCCCTGCTGGGTGCTCTCTGAGGTTCCACTCAGCTCCAGTCGTGACCGGCTGGTTAATCATCATTCATCCACTCTGTTAGAGCCACGAGATGAAACAGGGATGTGTTAGAATTCACAGAACACAAACGGTCCAATCCTTTGTGTTTCACATCTTAACAGTTTAGTCCCTAACACAGTGGGGGGGATAAACAATCACCGTTTCAATAAAGCTTTGAATAGATTCTGTAGCAGCGTAGCATGTCGTGTAGTCAAACACCTGAAAGCTTTTTCACTTTAGTAAACAAATACGCAGTGTATATGTCCGGGGCTTTTATTGTGAAAGGTAAGAATGGAGAGAGTGCACCTGGTCTGGCTGCCTTTTGAAAGATAAAGTTTCCCGTGATGGTTTCGGACTACAGAGCCTCTGTGTTGTTGTTTATAGTACAGGCTGAACTCATAACCCTCATATAGTATTTATTCATATATATGTATATGTCCGTTCTGCACAATGTGATTGGTTGAGCCTTTATTTGAGGGGTGAGAGCTCCAAAAGATCTGCCTCGTCTCCTTTTTGTTGCTTAATTGTCCTGATATTTGTAAAAAAGAAATCATGACAAACACATATTATATACACATATATATATATATATATATATATATATATATATATATATATATATATATATATATATTGACGTGCAAATTCATTTCACGGAACCTTTACTGTTTAGTGACCTTTGATTTTATGGGTTCTACAGTTTCTCCATTTCCTTAAAACATTAAAACATAGACAATGTCTGAGATATAACCTGGTACTGCTTTAAAGTTTTTAAGAAAAAACAAGTACTTATATAACAACTACATAGTCATTTTTAAAGTAGTTATGTAATTACTTAAATACATTTTTTTAAATGTTGTTCAGTCCAGACGGTTGTTTTCTCGCTGCCGGATCAGCTGACGGTGCCGTTTACATCTGGAATGTTTCCACCGGCAACCTGGAGACCCGCCTACCTGACAGACACAGGTAACAGATCAGCTGATCAATACACCAATCAATGAGTCACTAACAGATTAGTACGCTTTTATTCAATCACTATGAGGTTTGATAGAAACATTAGAGGCCCCCGGATGCTTCCCTGATGGACGCCTGTTATTAAAGACAAACAAGATTTACTACATCTTTTACTCATTTACCGTCTGGAGTCCGAGTACATTTTGGATTTTTGTTTTGTAAACGTTTAAAGCTTTCATTTGTGTCTGTTTAGCACCCTTTAAACTTAACACGTCATGCACGGTTTACTTTTTTTCCAGACTTCTCATTCTGTCAATCTAACAAGTAAAAAGCTGCCAGGAACCCAAAATACAATAAACATGACAGGCGGCTATGAAAATATCACTAAAAATATTATTATTGAACTGTTCAAGGTTGAACAAATATTGTTTTACTCTTTATACAAGCTAATGCAGCATGTAAATGTAAAATGTAAAAAAATGTTTTCTTTGTTTCATGGTCCACATACATAAATGACATTTAGTGTTAAAGCCCCACGTCAGCTGTTTTTCTCAGTTTGTCGCCTTGTTATCAATATATGGTTCAAAAGAAAAGAACATTGGACCCAGAATGCTACCCTGAGGTACTCCACAAGATTTACCTAAAGGAAGTGTCTCTGTCTCTCTCTCTCTCGCTCTAGTTCGTCCATCAGTGCCGTGGCCTGGTCTCTGTCCGGTGAATATGTGGTCAGTGTGGACCGGAGTCGGCTGGCCGTCCTCTGGAGTGACATCTGAGACACGTTGTCACGGCAACACACCTCCCAAAAAACCAAACTGATCTGAGAGCTGTCGAAGGGAACATTTGTGTTTTTAAGCTATTTGTTGATCGGAGAAAAGGGATGTGCTTGGTGCCTTTTTTACATTTGCATTTTATAACATAACTGGGAACCATTAAAACAAACTGGGAACCATTAACTGTTAGAACCAAACAAAGGGAACCTTCACACAGAGACAGGGAACACATAACCGCCGTGCATTAATCAACTAAGCTGCTCTCATGTGCTTTTCTGCATAAAATTGTATATTTATATTGTTTCTATTTTCACTGAGTAATATTTTTTTAACCAGTCCTGATCATAACTACCAAATATTTATTCATTTTCAGAATTTTAACCCTTTAAATGCCAATTTGTTTTGATGATGACACACTTGTTGTTTTTTATATAAAAAAATTAAAATGAACCTAAATAAATACATATTTTCTGTTTACTAAATCCTGAGGAACAGTCTGTGATATCAATGATTATCAACAACATTGATTATTGATGCATCAAACCATGCAGTGCTCCATAACACAGCAGTGATGCCCCTAGTGGACACAAGGAGAATAACACGTATTAGCCTGATAGAGCAAACAGGAGAAAATGGATCAATAATAATAAATAATTGATTTTATGGTTCTAGTGGGTTTAAAGGATCCGATGCTTCTTCTCTGACACTGAATCACTTCAACGCTCCACAGGAGTCCAGAAGGAGAATAAAGGAAGAAACATTTCAGAATAAATCCTTTTAGTTTGGTGTTTCTTCACCTCAGCCTCTGAAGTGTTTTCAGTCTGGTCCTGGTCCTGGTCCTGGTCCTGGTCCTGGTCTGCAGCTCTGAGGTGGATGGTTACATTTAAAAGGCGGCTGCAGGCCGGACGCTCTGAAGGAGATCTAGCTCTGATCAGCATCGCTCTCCTTAAACCGCCGGATTTACACCAAACTGTTGTTCTGATCCAGGAAGCTGCTTCAGGATCTGAACCAACAACCAACTGATGATTAAAACACATTTAAAGATATGTGTAGCTGAAGGTAAGATGGTGATGATGATGATGATGATGATGATGAAGGTGGTGATGGTGATGAAGGTGATGGTGGAGGTGGTGATGATGATGAAGATGATGAAGGTGATGATGATGATGAAGGTGATGAGGTGAAGGTGATGATGAAAGTGGTGATGAAGGTGGTGATGATGATGAAGATGATGAAGGTGATGATGATGATGAAGGTGATGATGATTCATGAAGGTGGTTTCATGATGATGAGAAGTTAACACTGAGGTTAATGAGGAAACAGGAAGCAGCTGCTTCCTCTGACCTTAATGACCTCTGTTTGATCTGGACAGAAGAAATATTGATCAGTACTAATAAAATATACAACCATAACTACAACCATAACTACGCCCTTTATTTTGACAAAGACTCTTTATGGGTGTTTTTCAAAATAAAAGTTCTTCAAATTTGGAGCCTGACTACAGCGCCACCATCAGGACATTTGTTCTCATTCTTTGTTATTTTGCAGTTCAGGAACATTTATATTTTGGATAGCTGAATGTAAATGTTAACGCGTTAACTGTGGCAGTACAATATTAATAAATAATAGTTATATTAGATCAATTAGTACTTAATATTTAAAATTTGAAAAATAAATGTTTTCAAGCATTTATTCTTTTTTTTCCTTTCCTATCGACCAACTCATTTATTCGACACTAGCTTCCGGTTTATGTTTTTATGATTCTTTTGTTCAATTTCCCATTTTACGTCTTTTAACATTTCTGGATGTTTTTACTTGATTTAGAGTGTTTTTGTTGTGGATCCATAAATGAAATATATTGTTAGTTATACACAGAAGAGTTGTCACGTTTCAGCCTCCGTACAGAAGTCTGCTTGTCTCTGTGACGCAGTGTCACTTGTTTTCATGTTCAGATTCATGTTTGTGTTTGTTCTGCTGAAGGTCAGAGGCCAGCTGTCAGAGACACGTCAACGAGACGGGAATGAAAGGTTTCCTCCGGCTGTTTCATGTTTTAGCACATTTCACTGCTAATGAGTCTGAATAGAGGGAGCGGGGGAGGGGGAGGACAGGGAGGGAGGAAGAGGGGCAGTTAAAGAGGAGGAGGAGGAGCAGAGTGGAGGAGTCAGTCGTTTGTTCAGTTGGAGCTCAGATGGAGGTTTTTCCTCCTGCTGAGGAGAATCTGACGGCATCCTGAGAGAGAGAGAGAGAGAGAGAGAGAGAGAGAGAGAGACATCCTCCCCTCAGTTTCCACGGTGACAGCATCCCTCCTCCTCCTCCTCCTCCTCCTCCTCCTCCTCCTCCATCATCTCTCCGTCTGTCGGCTCGTCAGCGTCGTCAGGATGGGAGATAAAGGAACCAGGTAAGATTTAATGTGTTTGTGGTTCCTTCACATCGTTCTGCTGTGTGTGTGTGTGTGTGTGTGTGTGTGTGTGTGTGTGTGTGTGTGTGTGTGTGTGTGTGTGTGTGTGTGTGTGTGTGTGTGTGTGTGTGTGTGTGTGTGGTAGAACGTTACATAACGTTCTGTCAGAACCTCCAGCAGTGAGCGACACACTGGTGCTCTTTAAAGAGGAGGTTCTTTGTTTGGCCTTTTATTTTGATAGTACAGACAAACAGACAGGAAACAAACGGGGAGGAGTCTAATCAATTACTCTAAATACTCTGTGTTAATCAGAAAGTAATCACATTACTAATTATTCATCAGTTAAAGAAACAAGCAGCTTCACGTTGGTTCCTCATCGTCTTCTGTTTCTAATGTTGTTATGGGTTCTGTAGGGAAGTTTAAATACAACTTACAGTCCTGATCCTTAACTTGGTCCTGGTCCTGGTCCTGGTTCTGGTTCTGGTCCTGGTCCTGGTCCTGGTTCTGGTCCTGGTCCTGGTCCTGGTCCTGGTTCTGGTCCTGGTCCTGGTCCTGGTTCTGGTCCTGGTTCTGGTCCTGGTCCTGGTCCTGGTCCTGGTTCTGGTCCTGGTCCTGGTCCTGGTCCTGGTTCTGGTCCTGGTCCTGGTTCTGGTCCTGGTTCTGGTCCTGGTCCTGGTCCTGGTTCTGGTCCTGGTCCTGGTCCTGGTCCTGATCTTGATCCTGGTCTTTACTGAAACGCTGTAGAGTTTTCTGTCTCTGAGCACTAAAGTGGTAAAACTGTTTTTCACACTTTCTGAAATCTAATGAGAATATTCTTTAGCTGTTGTTTTTTAATGTGTTACTTTATTATCTTTTGAAGTGAGAAGTTCAACTGGTTCCTGTGCTTTGACTTTATCGACAGTAGAAACATTCTGCTCTTCAGTCTGATGTGTTTTAACGTTGTGTACTGAAACCACTCAGCTACCGAAACGCTCCGGTTAAATCAAACTTCCTCTTTTCATTTATTGACTTTTATTTGAAACTTTTGGTTGCTTTATAAAAAATAAACAATAACTTCTATGTGATGATGTCGTAGTGATCAGGTTTGATGATGATGTCATAGTGATCAGGTTTGATGATGATGTCGTAGTGATCAGGTTTGATGATGATGTCATAGTGATCAGGTTTGATGATGATGTCATAGTGATCAGGTTTGATGATGATGTCATAGTGATCAGGTTTGATGATGATGTCATGAGGTGATCAGGTTAGTGATCAGGTTTGATGATGATGTCATAGTGATCAGGTTTGATGATGATGTCGTAGTGATCAGGTTTGATGATGATGTGGTGTTCAGGGGTTGAAGTTTAGGAAACTTGCAATTTTATTCCAAATTTAGATTTTAAAAAACGTCAAAAGAAAAAACAAAAGACAGCCAAACATCTTTAAAAATAAGACTTTTTATCAATTATGATTATTCATGGAAACTCTTGTAGTTTATCACATTTAAATACGTTAAAGTCTGTGTCTCATCTCTGGTATCTAATAAACTCCCTTAATGCGAAAATGTTGGTTTGCTGCGAGTAGAAAACTGAGCAAAGAACCAAATGATTCCTCGTCACGACTCCTCATGAGCTCACGACGGAGCGACCGTCTTGAAGGTTATCATTCAAGTTTACTGAAGTGGAATCTGACGGATGGCTGTTTAAGCCACACAAACGTTTTGTATTGTAACTTATTAACCTTATAAACATTGATCAAGGCTCCCAGTCTGTTAGTTCACTGCGTCAGATTCTCTTCATTAAACTATGAATCAATACAAACTGTTGATTTGTTCCCATAAAGCCAACATGAAAACCATTTAGCTTCAGTAGATCGTCCACAGTCAACAGTCAATCAAACTGCTGACAGACAGCGGAGACCTTTAGGGAGTTTAGTGCAGAACACTTACATCTGGCATCCAGTGGGATCCCAGTACTCCCATTACTCCCAGTACGTCTCTGATGAATTCACTACAAACACAAAACCAAATAGTTTAGTGAGTCTGTATCAAGTAATATGAAGCTTCAACATTCAAAGACTGTTCAGCCTTTTTTTTCTGTTTATCTTTTCATTTGTTTAAAGCAGATACTCTAAAACTCATATTATTAATATTATCATATTAGTAGAATTAGATCCCAGTGATGTCTGTAGGATTGTTGCAGACTCAATAACTCCAGAGTTTTCTCTTCTGCTGCTGCTCACAAAAAGAGGCAGCTCCTGCGTAAACCCTGTGTTCCAGCAGCAATCTAACAGCACCATGAACTCC
>NC_072449.1:978942-1028942 GCF_027596085.1 Anoplopoma fimbria | reverse complement strand
TTCGTATTAGTTTGTTGCACTTATTGTTTTCGTAGTAATCTGCCTCTGCACTGTACTTTTGCTCTGGTTTATGCTTTTAGATGCTTGTTTAAGAAAGGAGATGCACTGATGACTTCTGGTGACTAGTAGTTCTCTTGAATACCTATGTTGAATACACTTCCTGTAAGTCGCTTTGGATAAAAGCGTCTGCTAAATGACTGTAATGTAATGTAATGTAATGTAAAACACAGTAGAATATTAAACCTTCAAACAGGAAACATGGAAATATTAATAATATTTCATCACTCTGATTATAAAACAAATTTCTCTGCTTTTCTTTTTTTGTTCATTTCCAGAGTGTTTAAGAAAGCCAGTCCCAATGGAAAGGTGAGTCCTCTTCTTCTGTTTCTTCCACCTGAAGGGAAACCTTCAAGTTACGTAACTTAAGTTAAAAGAAGTCAACGCTGACGAGGTTTCATACGGGACAATAACAGTGGTCTCCTGGATGAAAGTCCTGTGTTTGTTTGACCCATCACACACCCGACCTCTCTACGCGTCGCACAACAGCATAGTTGACGTTAACTTGACTGACTATCGAGTCACATGAACCCTTTACTTTTAGCTTCACTCAGGACACGAACAGAGGTCTGGTGGATGAATGTCCTGACAGTGACTCTGATTGGCCGTTGGCTGTCCTGACAGTGACTCTGATTGACTGATTGGCCGTTGGCTGTCCTGACAGTGACTCTGATTGGCCGTTGGCTGTCCTGACAGTGACTCTGATTGGCCGTTGGCTGTCCTGACAGTGACTCTGATTGGCCGTTGGCTGTCCTGACAGTGACTCTGATTGGCTGATCTGAGCTGTGTTCCTCCCTCAGCTCACCGTCTATCTGGGGAAGAGAGACTTTGTGGACCATGTGGACCTGGTGGAGCCTGTTGGTGAGATCAGCTTTTACTGATCTTCATTTGTTTCGTTTTTTGTTATTTCATCAAACTTTCTGTTGTTGGCTGCTCATTGATACCAGCTGATCTCAATTTGGGGTTTGGTTGATAAGAAACATTAGTTCTTGACTTCTATGACTTTTCTTCCTGCAGACGGCGTCATCCTGATCGACCCGGAGTACCTGAAGGAGAGGAAAGGTGAGACATCTGAACCTCCAGTCAGTTCAAAGCAAAAGATGGTTAAATATTCTCACTGAGAGTTGTTCTATTTTATAGCTTTAAAATCTAAATGCACCTTTTAAAACAGTATAAAACTTCATTTTCTCTCACAGATTATAAAATATTTCCTCTAATTTTGCTTTGAACTATTTTTCTTGATATTTAACCAACAGATAGTTCAACTGGAAAACATGTTTTACCTTTTGTTTTGCCTAAAAGTAGACAGATTTAGTTAATAAAGTACGTAAAATATTGTAAACAGACTTTAAAATACCCACCACTCATATGTTCACTGTAGCTGTGAAGTAAAATAACGTCTTCAGGACATGGAATCCTGGAACAAGCAGAGATGTAGCAGGAAACTATTTAAACTCACATCTGGTTGAATCATCAATGAAACTTGACAAAATAAATGAGGCTATAAAAAAACTGTAATAAACAAATAAGGGCCACTTATCTTACCAGATAGTGGTTTCTCTACTACATTTTGTTTATCTGAAGACTTTCTAGAGGCCTGAAGATGTAAAATTACCCATTAATTCACAACCAAAAGCAGACATTGCTCAAACAATGACATTTTTGGAAGGACGAATATGTTTTCCTATTTTAGCGTCCAATTAAACATCTCAGGTCGCTTCCTAATAATCTCATAAATGCTCAGTGGACGCCAAAAGCCCTCTAAGAGCATTTTTTGAGGAACTCCACATTTGAGGAATGTGGAGTTCCTCAGGGAAGCGTCCTGGAGCCTCTGATCTTTATACTAAACCTCATTAGATTTAATGCAATGTTTTATTTATTCGCCTTGTTTTTTAGTTTCATATCTGTGAACAGTACAAAAAAAGGTCCAGGATGTGTTTAACGACAGGAAACCGTTAGCCTAGCCCCAGTAATATTGGTTAATATAACGTCCGTTATTGTTAATATATCCGGATTTGATTTTGTGTGTTTTGTTCCCCTCAGTGTTTGTGACTCTGACCTGTGCGTTCCGTTATGGCCGTGAGGACCTGGACGTCCTCGGGTTGACGTTCCGGAAAGACCTGTTTGTGGCGAACGTCCAGGCGTTTCCTCCGCCGCCCGAAGAGAAGAAGAGTCTGACTCGTCTTCAGGAGCGGCTGATAAAGAAACTGGGAGAACACGCCCACCCGTTCACCTTCGAGGTACCGAGACGAGTTCACAGCGTGTTTCATCGTTCATTCATTCATGAAGCATCTTTTAAAGCATCAGGATTAACCCTCACCAAGACCTGAACTCGTTCCATAGTAAAGGTCGGGTTCAGGTCTCAGGGTACAAATGGTTAAAGTTTAGCTTTTATTAAAGTGGAGCTCTGTGGGATGAGGTTCAAACTCAGTATAGGTTTTCGTTTTTTTGATGGAGGAACGGATGTTTTTGTCCCCAGGAACACGATGACTCAGGGATGCCTTGATGGAATTTATTCAAACTCAGCACAAACGTCCATTTTCCTCCATGTGTTTTCAGATTCCTCTGAACCTGCCGTGCTCCGTCACCCTGCAGCCGGGCCCCGAGGACACGGGGAAGGTAAAGACCTGTTCACCTCCTCCGAGAACGTTCAGCCTCCTCAGCTGGAAACAGAAACCTACATTTAAATGTTCTGCTGTGTCTTCAGGCCTGCGGAGTGGACTTCGAGGTGAAAGCTTTCTGTGCAGAAAATGTTGAAGAAAAGATCCACAAAAGGTAAAAGTGAGTCCTCTGCAGTCTGAGAGAGTCGAGAGATGAATTATGAATGAAAGTGAAGTGAGTCGAGTGTCAGCAGCTTCCTGTGGGGAGAGAGAGAGAGACAGAGAGAGAGAGAGAGACAGAGAGACAGAGACATAGAGTGAGAGAGAGACAGAGAGAGAGAGAGGATGAAGAGGGGGGATGAAGAGGGGGATGAAGAGGGGAGGTCAACAAAGATGTCCTCCCCCCTCATATCGTCCTCTGCCTCAGAAGAACAATCATCGGTGTCGTGTGTTTGCAGGAACTCGGTGCGTCTCGTCATCCGGAAGGTTCAGTACGCTCCAGAGAAACCTGGTCCCCAACCCACAGCAGAGACCACCAGACAGTTCCTGATGTCAGACAAACCTCTGCATCTGGAGGCCTCTCTGGACAAAGAGGTAACACTGAGAGTATATATCTATATGTATACATATAGATATATACATATAGACATGCAGCGGGTAAAATAAGTATTGAACACGTCACCATTTTTCTCAGTAAATATATTTTCTAAAGGTGCTATTGACATGAAATTTTCACCAGATGTCAGTAACAGACCAAGTAATCCATACATACAAAGAAAACCAAACAAATAAGTTCAGAAATTAAGTTATGTGTAATAAAATGGAATGACACAGGGAAAAAGTATTGAACACATGAAGAAAGGGAGGTGCAAAAAGTCATGGAAAGCCAAGACACCAGCTGAAATCTATCAGTAATTAGAAAGCAATCCTGCCCCTTGTCAGTGCAAATGAATATCAGCTGGTTCAGTCCCACCTGATGGCCTATAAAAAGGTGTCTCATTACCAAGGTGTCACACAAGAAACATCTCATGATGGGTAAAAGCAAAGAGCTCTCTCAAGACCTTCACAACCTTATTGTTGCAGAACATACTGATGGCATTGGTTACAGAAGGATTTCTAAACTTCTGAATGTTCCAGTGAGCACTGTTGGGGCCATAATCCGGAAGTGGAAAGAACATCATTTCACCATAAACCGGCCACGACCAGGTGCTCCTCGCAAGATTTCTGACAGAGGAGTGAAAAGAATTATCAGAAGAGTTGTCCAAGAGCCAAGGACCACTTGTGCAGAGCTTCAGAAAGACCTGGAATCAGCAGGTACAATTGTTTCAAAGAAAACAATAAGTAATGCATCAACCGCCGTGGCCTGTATGCACGCTCACCACGCAAGACTCCACTGCTGAAGAAAAAGCATGTTGACGCTCGTTTAAAGTTTGCTGCACAACATTTAGACAAGCCTGTGAAATACTGGGAGAATATAGTCTGCTCAGATGAGACCAACATGGAACTCTTTGGAGGCCATAATACACACCATGTTTGGAGGTCAAATGACTTCATATAATTGAAGGAAGGATGAATGGAAAAATGTACCGAGACATTCTTGATAAAAATCTGCTGCCATCTAGCAGGATGATGAAGATGAAACGAGGGTGGACATTTCAGCAAGACAATGATCCCAAACACACAGCCAAGGAAACTCTCCATTGGTTTCAGAGAAAGAAAATAAAGCTGCTAGAATGGCCCAGCCAATCACCTGACTTGAATCCAATAGAAACTCTATGGAAAGAACTAAAGATCAGAGTTCATAGAAGAGGCCCACGGAACCTTCAAGATCTGAAGACTGTTTGTGTGGAAGAATGGGCCAAAATCACACCTGAGCAATGCATGCCACTAGTTTCTCCATACAGGAGGCGTCTTGAAGCTGTCATTACCAACAAAGGCTTCTGTACCAAGTATTAAATACATTTCAGTAAGCGTGTTCAATACTTTTTCCCTGTGTCATTCCATTTTATTACACATAACTTAATTTGTGAACTTATTTGTTTGGTTTTCTTTGTATGTATGGGTTACTTGGGTTGTTACCGACATCTGGTGAACATTTCATGTCAATAGCACCTTTAGAAATATATTTACTGAGAAAAATGATGACGTGGTCAATACTTATTTTACCCGCTGTATATCAACGCAATGGGCAGAGTCTTTTCTCTCTATTGATAATATTATTTTGGCGATTGGACTCAAACAATTGGAATGTACCTTAAATTAACCTTAAATTAACCTTAAATTAACCCCAAACTAACCCTCATGGTCACATTTTAAACACATACAACACACACACACACACATGAACAAACAGCTTTAAACATGGCTCCACATTATATTTAATTAAACCAACCAACTGAAGTCTTGGAGAGGAGACGCAGTGTAGGGATTTTGATGCTAGCATGGTGATAGCTTTGGTTAAGCAGGACAAAATGGCTGACATATAAGATTGTTTATTGGGATTTAACTCTGTGAGAAAGGCGGCCTTCATGAACTTGGTCATTTGATTGACAGAGAGAGAGAGAGAGAGTGTGTGTGTGTGTGTGTGTGTGTGTGTGTGTGTGTGTGTGTGTGTGTGTGTGTGTGTGTGTGTGTGTGTGTGTGTGTGTGTTTCTCGCTCCATCATCAAAAGCAGTAGTTTTTATTCAAAATTGAAGTTTACTCTGATTGGATGAACCTTTTTTTCCGATTGGACTCTTCTGATAGGAGAAGTGTGATTGGCTCGTTGTTTTATAGCTTTTGTTTGAATCCTGTTCTTCAGCTTCTTTTGACCTCTTTGACTTCTCGTTTTAGGTGAGCTGCTGTTGACTCTCATTAACTGAGTATTTAGCTAGCTAGCTAACTACGTGTATAGTTCAGGCCCATAGATTAGTGTTTCTGAGGTTGAACTATACAAAATGGCTGACATTTAAGATTGTTTCGTGTGATTTTACGGAATTTAATGCACTGTGGGTTGATAACGTGCTGCTCGCTGCTTTAATTCATACCTGTTGTGGCTGACTTCTACCACACACACACACACACACACACACACACACACACACACACACACACACACACACACACACACACACACACACACACACACATAGAGAAACACTCACAAACACACACAAACACATACACACATAAAATGACATCAACGCGTTCGGCAGAGTCTTTTCTCTCTGTTGATAATATTATTTATGCGATTGGACTTCAAATGTACCTCAAATGAACCCCAAACTAACCCTAAATGAACCCCATTGATGCAGCTGTCTCAGAACTGTTAATATATGCAACGTCTTTGAGCAGTAGCAGCCACACAGTCAACATTTCTTGCGAAATTTTCTAGTGATAATTACAATCATCCTATGAATAATAATAATAATTACAAAAACAAGAAACCCTTACCCACAACAATAATAATAATGATAATAATAATAATAACAATAATAGAATTCAAAATAATTATAATGTAAATAAAAATAAAATAATATAATTATAACGACAATAATATTAACAATAAAAAGAATAATAAAAATAATGACAATAACAATGCTAATAATAATAATAGTAATAATAATAATAGTAATAGTAATAGTAATAATAATAGTAATAATAGTAATAATAGTAATAATAATAATAATAGTAATAATAATAATAATAGTAATAATATCAATATTAATAATAATAACAATAATAATGATAACAGTAATATTAATAATAATAATAATAATAATAATAGTAATAATAATAATAATAATAATAATATATATTATGTTTCTCCCTCAGATTTATTACCACGGAGAGCCAATCAGCGTCAACGTCCACGTGACCAACAACACCAACAAGACTGTGAAAAAGATGAAGATCTCAGGTACCTGAAGGCACCGCTCCTCTGTCTCTGTTGATCCGTGTAATTTGTGATTATTATTTATTGATCGATGGATTGATTTGTGTTTCCACAGTGCGACAGTATGCAGACATCTGCCTGTTCAACACGGCTCAGTACAAATGTCCGGTGGCCACCGAGGAGTCCGAGTCAGTCTCATGTCTCTCTCATTTCATTTAGGCAGAACTCCCCTAAGGTCCATTCAGTATTTGTTCTGGAGCTTTCAGTTGTGTCACCTGGCTTTCCTCAGTCCATCCAGATGTTGTGCTAGATGTTAAAATGTCCTTTGATGAGAAGTCCATTAAGAGCTAAAATAAAGTGAATGTGTTTTCTAGTTTGATGAGTTTGAAGTCAGAAGTTGACATCTGGCTTCGTGTTCGTTTGTTTCCGTCTTCAGTGACGTCGTCGCTCCAAGTTCAACTTTCTGCAAAGTTTTCACTCTCACTCCGTTTCTGGCCAACAACCGAGAGAAACGAGGCCTCGCTCTGGACGGGAAGCTGAAGCACGAGGACACCAACCTGGCCTCCAGCACGCTGTGAGTCCAGCAGCACTCATGATGCCTTCAAGGCCTGTTGGAGGGTGGGGAATTCAGATGTCATACCTGGGGGAGGTTGTGAGAGAGGCCTTTCATGTCAGAACTGGATGACTGAAGAGTTTTGGCACATTGTAGGATGTTCTGGAGATGTTTTAGGGGGATTTGTGGGACATTTCACCTCTCTTAAATCATTTGAGTCTTTAATCAGAAGAAGACTTGGTCCTGATCCAGGAGAGCCATGTTCCATCGGTCCATTAATCCGAAACACCGACATTCAGAAAAATGTCCCATTAACCGTTCATCCAGAAAACAAACAGCGATTGTTCTGAAAATACAAACTCTCACTTCACAATCTGAAGCGCATGCCTAATTATGCTGATATTTGGCTCACCCTGATATTCTGACCCTGACTGATCTCACTCCTCTCCACCACTCAACCAACCGAAATAAACAAAGGCAAGCAGTAGCAGCCAATCAGAGGCAGAGTAGGGCGTGTCATACATATCAATTATCCAAGTGCCTCTGTTTGTTGTGGTCCAATGGGACATTGTCCAGAATATTGGACTAATCAAATCAATAGGAAGTCTCCGTTCTGGCCCTACTAACATCTCTTATAAAAAGTATCACCAAATGATAGGAAACCTTGTTCAGCTCAGATTTAACTTCCTGTAACCAAACAGAACTCAGTCCAGATCTACACTGTTGTTGGGTAGAGGTGGTGTTCCGAGTAGCTTCAGCTTCTAGAACATGTTGAGTTATGTGTCTTCCCATTCAGTAGAATAGTGAAGTAGAACATGAGAAGAAGAAGGTTGGTCTGACTGGATGTTTTCTGTCTGATCAGGTTGAGAGAAGGAGCCAATAAGGAGATCCTCGGCATCATCGTATCGTACAAAGTCAAAGTGAAGCTGGTGGTGTCTCGAGGCGGGTCAGTGTGTTTAACTTATTATAATATTTATATCACATTGCATCGGCTGAGACAAGATTTAAAGTCCAACGGACTCTTTGCTATAAACTGTTTATCTGCTTTTTGATTCTTCTGACTTTTTGGGTCAAACGTGTGAAACACATGAAATAACATTAAATAAAATAAAATCTGTGTGGGCTGCCACTTAAAATTATTTATATTAATGTGACTTTATAGTTTACCATGTGACTTTATAGTTTACTATGTGACTTTATAGTTTACTATGTGACTTTATAGTTTACCATGTGACTTTATAGTTTACTATGTGACTTTATAGTTTACCCTGTGACTTTGTAGTTTACTATGTGTGTTAACAGGATGAACAGAAGCTCAGGTCACACAGTTCAACAACTCTTTACCACCATGACAGTTAACGTCACACCGATAGAATTGAGTAGAAACACCGTGCTGCTGCTATGAAGCTGAAGCTGTTTAATCTTTATTGATTTCAGGCTCCTGGGAGATCTGGCGGCGAGGTAACTTTTCACGTTCTGTCACATCACTGAGATTCTCCATGAGCACACTGATAATAAACCACACACTGAGATTTCCAGAGGGCACCTGAACGTCTCACTGATAACAGTCACATAAATAAATGTCTCTTATAAAGCTGCTGTGGATTATTGTTGTTTTTATGACCTGTGTTTCAGTGACGTCTCTGTTGAGCTGCCGTTCACATTGATGCACCCGAAGCCGTTAGAAGAATCCCTGTACAGAGACGGTGAGACATGTTCACAACATGTTCTTGATCCTGTTCATGAGTTACATCATTTAAACTATTTCCATTTTTCATTAAGAGTTCTTCATAATATTAACAGTGGTGGTTTTATAGTTAGTGAACCCTGATGTGAATGAGTGAACACAATCTTTTTAATGAAATGATGAAAAACTACGTAGACGGTGATTAATTGAATATGTTTCACATGCAGCTTTATTTTCTATCAGTCTCTCCTCAAATGCTAATTTATCATTAGCATTTAAAATGATACAAGATTTGGGAGGCTGCATTATTATTTGATGTTCAGTATGATAATATTCCAGATATTAATGTCCTGCTGTAGTTTGTATTTGCACAGATGTTGTAAAAAGAAAGAATCTTAAAAAGGTTTAATGGTTTTTGCAGCTCTAAATATCAGCTTCCTGTCTGCTGATGAATCAGATCATGTGATGGATCGTGTCTCTGCAAGTTTATTATCAAAGCAAAGAAGTGAAACCAGTTGCTGCTGCAAGACCATAAAATCAATCTGAAAGGGGAGGATGATTTAAAAAGAATCATCAGTTTCTAGTTGATGTTTCAGATTCATTTGAGACAAAACAATACAATCAGCTTTATTTTATTGTTTTGGTGCAAAACAATAAACATGGTAAGAGAAAAATGTAAATAAGTACTGCAAAAGTCAAGAAACATTTATATAATAATTAAAATATGAAAAAACGATATTGATATATGTACTATATATATCTGTTTTAAAATGAAAGAGCTCTACAGGTTTGTGAAAAAATGTGCAAAGTTTACAGTATGAAGTATGAAGAATTTGTCAAATCTTCTTGTTAATTGTTAATACAATAGTTAAGATTCCTTCCAACTGAGTACATTTTCTGCTGCTGGTTTGTCGTTTTCCAATGGCAGCTTACGTTAGCGGTTAGCTTTAGCATCTTCAATTCAGCTAGCACACCAATGATAAACGCTGCCTATACCCGCATCACATTGAGCTACTCTGTGAAGAAAAGAGAGATTTTGATGAAGTATTTATTTTTAAAACTGCATTCAGGTATTCCTTTGTCAAGAATGTTACATGTTGACTTCAACACGGAAAATACATTTTGTCAGTTTTATCAGCAACATTGATGTGTTTTTAATGAGTTTCTATTTGAAAAGATAAGTTCAAATGTGCACTTCCTCTTTGATATGAATCACATTCATGGTGCCTCTAAATGTGTTCTCTCTCTGCAGCTCCAGATGAAGCTCCGATCGACACAAACCTGATCGAGTTTGACACAAAGTAAGCAGCCGTCTGTCTCTCTCTCTGTCTCTCTCTGTCTCTCTCTCTCTCTCTGTCTCTCCATCCTCATCAGCTCATCCAGCTGCTCTGTGATCTGATTGGCTCTGCTGTGGTTTACGGCCTCGTCAATAACCCTGACAGCAGAGAGGGTTTCCTCTGAAGCATTAACTGAGATGGACTTGTCTCCGGAGTCTCGGCCTTAATGCGTCTTAATGCTCACTGCCGTGTGAGGAGGCGGCAGGAAATGGGCTTCAAGTGGAAGCTCATCCTGCCGTCAGCAGAGAGACAGCAGCTCCTGGTCCAGCTCATCTCACCTCAAAGACACAACGAGGAGAGCTTATTCTGAAGGATCACCTCACACATCACACAGAGACGCTTCTGGTTGTTCACGAGAGAAACGCATCGAGATAAAGAGATGAAATCAGTTTCTGTTCATAAAACACAATAATGCAGATTAATTAACTAATAACCAGAAAACTAAACTTGTCAAGTCTCTTTCCACTAACGAGCAGTTATGAGGCAATAAACCAGTTTATATTATAAATAAAAAATACTCATAGTGAATATATTCAACACAACTTTATCGATGTGAATGCACTGTGTCAACACATACAGGTTGTTTGTTTCAGGCTGGTCTCATCCAACGTTTGTAGCTACACCCACAAAATATAATGTTTCGTAATTACGAGATATTCCATGAAATGATTTCATATGTTAAAGACCTCCAAAACCCACAGAGGAGATAAGAGTCCAACTGTTCATTCTTTGTGTGAAAACACCAGCCAACATGATTTATTTGTCACATTACATTATGTCAGTAGTGGTTTTAACCCAAACAACCATCTTTTCTAAACCGGACTAAGTATTTCTGGTTTAGTGATAAACTCCAGCGATCCGGGTCTTTAAACGGATTCAAGCTGTACGTTTAATAAATAAAGTTGTAGTTCAGACGTGTAATGAAGTCGATCACATAAAGTGTAATAAACCTCAGTGTGTGTTCATGAGGACAGGTGGAGCTCTCTGAAGGTGTGAGACGCTCCATCCTCTCGTAGATCAACGGTTTAGATGAGTCGCTGTTTGAAGGTGGATTCAGTCTCATGATGAAGATGAAGCTCAGACATCTTCTTCATCTCGTGGCTCGTCATGGTTTCACCGTTCTCCTGACTTCTGGACTCTTTATGTTTCTTTCATTGTTTTTCTTTTATAAATTAACCTCCACCACCCTCTCCCCCTCCACCCCCTCCCTCCCTCCCTCAGCGACGATGACATCATCTTCGAAGACTTCGCCCGCCAGCGGCTGATTGGTGGAGCGAAGGACGACAAGGACGAAGAGGAGGAGCCGGTGGACTCGCCCAAACTGGACAACAGATAAAGGCGCTGCCGCCGCCACCGCTGCCGTTGTTGTCTCGCTGCCGTTCGTAGTGTGGAGCTGACGGAGGTCGTCCACAGTCCGGACTCCTCCAAACACCCGGCGGTGCCGTGTTTGTGTTCTTCGTTCATGTCCGTCCTCTCTGCGTCCTGCCGGAGGTGTAAAAAGCTAGAATACCGCAGCCTAGTCGTGTTTTCAGACGGAGCAGCTCTCCGCTCCGTCTCCCCGGCCGGCCGGAGACTTGAACCGGCGACCGCGGCGGTCGTCGTAACCACGGCTGGTAGCATGCCTCTAATGTCACTTTGTTCTACGTGTTTCCATTAGGGAGCGAACAGGAGTAACGTCGTGTTGAGATTAGTTTGATGTGTCGTATCAGAGGGCTCTTCATAAACAACACTGCAGACCCTCGGTGGATCTGGAACCGCTGACGGAGGTCTGACCAAACACCAGAAGAAGAAGTCAACGACCCGCCGGGAGGACCTGAGACCTTTAAAGAGCCACCAATCAGCTGAGAGGAACCGGTGGCCCAGTGTGCATGAAATACAACGATACTTTCTACGGTTTATTAATATCATGATAATCAACCTTTATAGAGGACGGCCACGATTTTTAAAGGTTTTCATGTGGATCGTTTTACAATCTTCATCAGTGTTAAGATCTTCATCGGTCTTAAACAGGCCCTATTATACTATTTTCCAGGTGCATATTTTTACCTCCAGTTCCAGTTACAACATGTTTACATGCGTTAATGCCCATAATCCTCCTTGTTCTTCTCATCATTCTGTCCTGCAGCACCTCTTCTCACCCTCTCTCTGAAACGCTCCGTTGTAGCTCCTCCCTCCAGAAAGCAAAGTCTGCTCTGATTGGTCAGCTAGCACGCTCTGGTGTGATTGGGAAACGTTTCATATTTCAAAAAACTCTTCCTCCGGAGCTTTTCTAACATTATGACCTCATAAAGTTACATTATGACCTCATAATGTTACAGAAGTGAAGGAGAGAATTCAATGGAGCCGTTTCAGGAGCTTCTGGGGGCGTGGACTTCAGGTTTTACACTCTACGGACCTTTGACATGTACAAATATATATAACACACTGAAGAAGAGGGAGAAAGTGGAAAAGCATAATAGGGCCACTTTATGATCTTCATCAGTGTTAAGATCTTTGTTTGGTTTCACTTCACTTCTATTTATCTTATTATTATTCTTTACCTGAACTACAGCGTTTCCTCGATGTGTCACACAGAAAGTAGTGAGATTACTTTGCTTTGCGTCACCAGGTTTATCATCCTTTAATTGTCATAAAAACAGTTCCTTTGCTTTAAAAAGCTGTTATTAAGTTTTGATCATTTAAAGTAACATTTAGGTTCCCAATAATGTGATCAGTTGATCCACATATGTAAAAGTACTCTGATGTTTTAGTATCAGTGATAAGAGATTATTTTTTGCAATAATCCAAACTCTTCTGGAAGAATGTGATTGGCTGTTTGTGGAGGAACCAGTGATGATGACTTCCTGTTGAACACAGAACTCTGTTACCGAACGTTCTGGAGTTTTTGGATTAATAAATGTTAGTCACAGACATTCTAAAGTTAATCCTTTATTTCGTCACAACTGATATTATATAATAACCAATATAAAAACAATAAAAAACAATAATAATAATACAAATTATATTAATAATAACCATTAAGAATAATAAAAAAATAAGAAAATTGGTGTTTCATTTTAACCTCTTTACTTAAGATTTCATTAGGATTTTATTTCTCATAATGTTTTATTGCCCCATGTTAAAACATACATGTGGATTCAGTGGGATTAATTATAAAACACTGTCATATGTTCTGTTTGTAGATATGGATAAACTGATCACATATTGTCAATCTAAATAGTCACTTTCTCGCCTCAAAAGTAATTAAAACTAAATAACAGCTCTCTTAAAAGCTTAAAAACTGGATGATAGGATGATAAAACTGGTAACTCTGAGAAAAGTAATCTCACTTCCTGTTTAAACCAGAAGTAAGAACACACATGATGTTGAAGCTTCCTAGTTTTTATTTCCACAAAGTTCTTTCTCGTCGCTTGTGTTTGACAACCTTAAACAATCGACAACTTTACGATTGTGATTTTTCAAAGTAAAACAATAAGAAAAGTATTTGTATCAGAACTGAAGCTCTGATTCACCAACGTCAAACATTATCCAAACATCTGAAGTGAATTACTCCCTTTAAGATAAAGGAAATTGTAGTTTCATATGATACTCTCAAGTCTGTGATGTGCGAGCGTCCTTGAACGCACCAACAGAGCTGCATTGATTTTCATAGAAATACAGTCAAATGGACGGCTGCGTCAAAAGAAGGAATTCTCTTTAAAAAACGATTCATAAAATGATCAGCTGATCAGTGTTGTAAACAGGAAGTCTTAAAGTGCAAAAAACAGCAGAATGGTCCTTTAATGGACTTTAGATTCATCTGAAGAACCAGGAGACTTGATGGGATTAAAACTAACTTTATTTAACAAAACACATCTTTAAATTCAGCACACATGTTAAACGGTGACTGACTGAGCTAGTGCGTGTGTGTGTGTGTTAGTGTGTGTGTTAGTGTGTGTGTTAGTGTGTGTGTTAGTGTGTGTGTTAGTGCGTGTGTGTGTGTGTTAGTGTGTGTGTTAGTGCGTGTGTGTGTGTGTTAGTGCGTGTGTGTGTGTTAGTGTGTGTGTGTTAGTGTGTGTGTTAGTGTGTGTGTGTGTGTGTGTGTGTGTGTTAGTGTGTGTGTTAGTGTGTGTGTGTGTGTGTGTTAGTGTGTGTGTGTGTGTGTGTGTGTGTGTGTTAGTGTGTGTGTGTGTGTGTTAGTGTGTGTGTTAGTGTGTGTGTGTGTGTGTGTGTGTGTTAGTGTGTGTGTGTGTGTGTTAGTGTGTGTGTGTGTGTGTGTGTGTGTGTGTGTGTGTGTGTGTGTGTGTGTGTGTGTAGTGTGTGTGTGTGTGTGTGTGTGTGTGTGTGTGTGTGTGTGTGTGTTAGTGTGTGTGTTAGTGTGTGTGTGTGTGTGTGTGTGTGTGTGTTAGTGTGTGTGTGTGTGTGTGTGTGTGTGTGTGTGTGTGTGTGTGTGTGTGTTAGTGTGTGTGTTAGTGTGTGTGTTAGTGTGTGTGTGTTTGTTTGGTGAGAAGACGTTTCACTCTTTACCATCAGCTGAATAAGATAAAAAAAACAGCCAAAACATCTTTATTGTCATCTTACTATTTGGATGGGCTTTTATTTTGACAGGGCCAGGAGGAAACCTGTATGTTACTCCACTACATCTTTAATAAAAGGACGTTTGTGGGAACCTGTTTGTGTTTCGGCGTCGTGATGTTTCTGACGTAAACGGGACGAAACTAAAACAAACAAACAATCCTGAAGTCAATGAATCATCAGCCAAGGTTGTTTTTAATATCATTATTTAACACAAACCAATATATTTATAAGAATATCTCAATGTGAATCTTAAAGGAGATTTTACACTGTAAAAATCATTCAGCTCTCTCTGGTGGACGAACTCTGTAACTTCATACTGTATCTTCAGATGTACATAATCTAATTAAATTGAATGACAGTATTTATCTTCAGATTTCTAGTCTGAACTTCTTTTCTGAAGAAAGAAAATGTGCAGTTTGTTCATAAAGTTTTGATGTTTCGTTCTCATTCACATGAACGGAGGAAGGAAAATAACTAGTGCATTTTACAACTTTTCGAACCCAATGATCTAAATAAGAGATATTCATAGGCTCTGATTGGGAAGTAGATTCAACTAAGAATATAAATATCCTCTGAGTTACAGACGGCTCTGTTTTCCCAATGAAAGTCTGTGGGAAAAGTCTAACGTTAAAAAGTCTAAAGCTAACATCTCATATACAACTATTCTAAAGCCAACGCCCCATACAAAGCTATATAAAACTAACACTTGATGAACCGTTAGTTGCAGCACTAATTTAGTTAGTTCTTTCTTTTCCTTCGTTGTGAAGACGAAGGAGAACTTTCAGTAAATGTTACAGAATCTGGGGCTCTTGGATAGAAAAACATTGTCACAGTTTTCCAGCAGGAGAAACTTTCACCATCATTATTTTCTTCTCCCTGACTTTAAAAAGCCTAAAAAAGCCGTTTCGGATTTCTTTCGTCCGAACTCCATAGATGATGGGGTTGACCGTCGCCGGGAACACAATGTACATGAGTCCCATGAAGGTGTTGACGTCCGTCGGTATGGGGATGCTCAGGTTGTGAGAGAGGAACGTGACGCTCCCCACCAGGTAGAAACACATTATGACGATCAGGTGAGTGCCGCAGGTGTGAAACGCCTTCCTGCGTTCCTCACCGGCGGCCGCCGCTCTCAAGACAACGCTCAGGATCTTCATGTAGGAGAAGAAGATGAGCGGTATGTCCATGCCCACAAAGCAGACGATCACAGCGAGGCCCGCCACGCTGTTCTTCTCCGTGCTGCCACATGCCAGGCTGACCAGCGCCATGTGGTCGCAGTAGCAGTGCCGGATGGTGTTGGAGTCGCAGAACCACAGCGAGCCCGCCAACGCCACCAGCGTCGCCATGATGGAGCCGCTGCGGACCAGAGTGAAGAGCAGCAGCTTCACGAACACGGACAAGTCCATGAGTTTGGCGTAGCGCAGTGGCTGGCAGATGGCCACGTAGCGGTCCAGCGCCATCGCCAGCAGCAGCGTCGACTCCAGAGAGGACAGGAAGTGAGTGAAGAACATCTGAGTCAAGCAGCCAGCCAACGAGATCTGGTCCCAGTCGAAGAGGAGGCCGAGGAGCGTGTTGGGGAGGATGGTGGTCACCACGAGGATGTCGACCACGCAGAGCGTGCAGATGAGGAGGTACATGGGGCTGTGCAGCCTCTCCACATGGCGGATAACGTACACCAGCAGGCAGTTTCCCACCAGCATCGTCAGGTAGCAGGTGGAGAACGGCAGCGCCAGCAGCCGGCTGTGTTTCTGCAGCTCGGGGAAACCTCTGAACACGAAGGCGCTGTGAGAGAAGTTCCTGCCCAGCGACGCCTCCAACATGGCGCCGGCTTCAACCGAAGACAGAGCGTTCGGACCCCAAACATTTGAGTTATAGTGCCACGAGTATATTTGTATGTCAAATTATGTGAATTTCTTTGCAGATGACTGCTGACTATTCATATTGAAAAATGTTGTTCTTTATGAGTCATTTATGATAATAATTAAACACTGATCAACTGTGAAAAAGTTAATTATGATGACATTCACGTTAATTAGTTATTAATAGTTTAAAAAGTATTAAAGTTTATGGTGGCCAATACATTATAATCAATGAGGTTTCATATGATTATCAACTCATCCAAATATTTTGTTAATCAGCATCAGTGCACAGAAATACTTTAATGAGATTTAAGGATTAATTAATAAATTCTGATATATAAAAGTAGAATTTCTCTTAAATAACAAACCAAATATATTGTGTTACTTACATCTACCGAGCCATGCAGGTAGTTTGGGTTTTACGTTGCTGGTGTATAGGTCAACACATCTTTCTGAGAAAACACAGGAGAGAAAATATTTTTTGTGATTGGTAAATACATAAATAAACTGTATATTTGTTTTGGTTAGAATTTGTATCGAATGAGATAAGGAAGTCTTTGACTCACACATTAACAACCTGCTAAAGATGGAAAGAAATGCTTACACATACACGTGTTTATATAAATGAAATAAGACAAAAACTTTCATACTCTAAACTACTTCTTAAACAAATACAAATACATACACAGTTAATATTTCAGTGTATACCTATAAAAACATCAGCCTGGGACGATGGCTGTGAAGTACTGATTAAGCTTAATGAGTTAAATCTGTCATATAATGATGTAATAATTCAAAAGCTTTTATGGAAACGAAGTCATGAGTGACACACTTCACATAGTCTGTCAAATTTTCAAAATGACTGTGCAGTCGTTATTATTATATTCACAATATAAAAAATAGCCTAAGTACAAACAAGGCCATAAAAAACACTAAGTATAATTCAGGATAATGTCAATTTCATTTCATTTTACATAAAAATTGTTCTTACTCACTTCTAATTTCTATGTTAATATTTCACATTAAAAGCATGACAGGAAGGGGAGGGATAATGCCCTTGCAAAGGGCTTTTAATGTGAAACATCATGACAGACAGTTTTAAATTTAATCGACAGAAGCTGAAGAGTGAACAATAGAACAACAAAGTTTAACTAAAGGAAGTAATTACAGGAAAATATTTAACATACAGAAGTATAATCATCAAAATAGTGATTGCAGGTTTTATTTGTTAAATAAAGTAAAGTAACCAGTTACTGCAACTGTAAATCAAATATATAAAAAAACAATATTTTTGTCTGAAATGTCGTGCAATAGAAGTGTAGTGGCCAATTGTCCGAAAAATCCTAAAACAAACTTAAATCAAAGGGCCACTGACGCAGAGAGGTTAACGTCCAAACAGAACAAAACAAATAAGGCAAACAAACAACAGAACAAAGGGAATGATGTCACTGACTCTCTGGCTCTGGTAAAAAACTATAGGCCCACCCCGGTGCATGCTGGTCCTATACCTGCCTACTCCTATACGTAACCGCAGGTGCCCACAGTGTTACCCAATTCAAAATAAATGACCAAACCCAAAACTAAGTATACTAAACAACAACAAAAATATTATTAAACTAAACCAATGACCATCAATAGAAAAGCTATCTTAATAAATCAAACAATATTGCTTATGCATAAAATGACTTAAATATCCTCAGTTTTGGACTATAAATGAAAACTGTTTTTATCAGAATAAGATAATAATAAAAACAAAACACAATCGTTTATGATCGTTCCTACCTGCTGAGGTTCATCAGATGGTCGTCAGGAAGAACTCTGTCCTGTCTCGCTTCCTCTTATACCCAAAGTCCAAACGTCCCACAGGAAGACTGATCCCAAACGCAGCATCTCTTTGATTAGCTAAAACCAGTTTGAACCAATTAAAACGTCCCTTAGCCTATTAGAAGAGATTCTCCAGAGTTTAATCAACCAGCTGACTTCATGTCCGCTTTATTTCAAATCTGATAAGAATCCTTAAATATCCTCACAGCCGACGCTGTTTTATATGTTTCACATGTTTTCATGTTATTTATGTTTTGTTTAGAATTAACAACTTTTCTTTTGCAGTATTACTACCTACAATACTCTGTTGTCTAGAGCTGAAAGTCTTCGTCAATTAATAATAGATCATATAAGATGAGTCATTCAAATCATTTATTAAGCAAAATTACCCATAATTTGCCATAATAAATAAAACAGCCATGTTCCGAGTCAAGACATGCAAGTCCTGATTCTAGAGTCAAGTCCCGAGTCCAGAGTCAAGTCCTAAGTCTAGAGTCAAGTCCTAAGTCCAGAATGAAGTCTAGAGTCCAGAATCCAGTCTAGAGTCCAGAGTCAAGTCCAAGTCCATAGTCAAGTCCTGAGTCTAGATTCAAGTCCCGAGTCAAGTCCCAAGACCGGAGCAAGGTCCCAAATTCCAAGTCTAAACTGTCTGTACTTATATCATCAGAACTGTAGCTCGAGTCCACATCTCTGTTTATAAATGCAGAAGTGTTTCAAACCAATTTCCAATTCTGGTATTAAATCCTCCTGCTACAATAACCAAACAGTAAATCAGAGACAGGAACATGATTCTTCTGAGGTTTAAACGGTAAAATCTAATTAGCCTGCGGCCGTTTATCCCTTCAGGATTCTCTGTTGGCAGTTTGTTGTCGTCGTTCCTCAAAGCCAATTGGCCCCGAGGTCAACACATCAGAGTTAGGTTTCCTCTGAGAAGGACGCTGGGATTAATTATCTGCTCTGCTTAATTAGACTTTTCTGTCAGACTGCTGGGACTCAGAGCTGAAGCTGTAATGAGATTTTCCTGACTCCAGTTTAATAAATGAACAGTCGACTGTCACAGACAGCAGATACAGTTTTGCCCTAGAACAGGGAAAGCAAACATCATTGTGTTTTGTTGTTTCCTGTATGAGAACTTGATAGGAAAGTGAGACAAACCTATATGGTGATCCATTTAAAAATAAATAGTTTTCTATCCTGAGTTTATGATTTTAAGTTATTGAACTTCTCATTATGAAGTAACTGTTGATTACACAATGTAATGTTCTTTAGAACGTTGACACCATCAGTGTTTAGATTGGTTCCCTGTGAGCTTCACTTTAACTCTTGTGTTCCAAGCAGAAAGAGTTTAGCTGAAGGTAATAAAATAACAATACAGAGGCTCCGTAGTCTGAAACATAGACTGTTTATAAGAAGTGGACGTAGTTTTTGTGACGTCACTCATTTGTTTGTGGATGTTCTGAAGCCTGGAGTTCGGTGTTACAGTCTTCGCCATCTTGGTTTTTTTGCAACCAGTGAACAGGAAGTGACCATATATGGAGTGAGGAGGAGTGACGTAGACGCCGTATACGTCTCTGGTGTGGACCTGTCAATCAGTGTGTAGCCCCGCCCTAAAGCATCCCCTGCTTTATGGTCTGTTTGACTCTAAATGGAGCATCATTTACTAAATGAACATCATGCTGTATTGAAGAAGACTTGAAACTAGAGATTGAGACCATAAACTCATGTTTACAATGTTTACTGAGGGAATAAATCAAGAGAGAAGTAGAGTCATTTTCTCATAGACTTCTATACAACCAGAGGAGTCGCCCCCTGGTGGACAGCAGAGAGAATGCAGCTTTAACACAGGAAGCATTCACTTCACTTTTTCACAACCGGAGGTTGATGTCGGATCTGAATAAAGACAGAAAACTCTTAGTTCCCCCACATTATCAATGCATTACGGCTTCCTTACCTTTCACAAAAAAGCCCTAGACATCTACTCTGGATCTCTGCTTACCAGAGAGTTTTTCGCTAAGAGGCAACTGAACAATGTATCTTACAGTAGTACAATTTTTCTTTGTCTATGAAAAAAGTGGGAAAAAGGTTTGTCATGTTATTATTTCTTGCCTTTTTGGGGGGTTTGTTGTTGTAATACTCATTTCAGCCACAAGAGGCTTAAGTTTAGCACGAATTTTATGATCTAAATAAAAACTACTTGCTTTAATTTGCACAGAATATTTGTACCTTGTGTTCATGGAGAAATTGATGATGCTCACAAAAAAATATCACAATTTCCAACCTTATTCATAAATGAAAAAATATCAGGATATTAAAAAGATTGTCCTGATCAACCTGATCTCAACTTAATAATCACAGGAAAGAAAAGTGTTTGATCAGACCTAGAAAATGGGTCTCCTTAATGACATTTTATCTCACTTTCGTTTCAGGGCTTCCGTAGTATTTGTTCCTCTTTGTCCAACAAAAGGCCAAAAGCGTCACATTTATTATGCACTTAACAGAAGACTGGAGCATTCAGGTCTGGAAGCTTTGGAATCATTTAGAAAAGCTTTATAGGACTCAAACAGTCAGACGACACAGAGACATGAAGCAGGAAACCAAAGAGAAGAGCTCCTGATGACTGTGTGTTAATGATGGTGATGATGGTGATGATGATGATGATGATGGTGGTGATGATGGTGATGAGGTAATGAACTGTGGTAAAGCGGCTCACAGAGAAGATGTAATGGCGTCACACTGACACCTAGTGATGGAAACAGACATCTACTGTCACACTGTTTCATCTTTGTTTTGTTCACATGATGTCTTTGGTGACACATTTGGGAACCGTTTAATCAGAGAACTTATTATAATAAATAAAATATATGAAGAGAGAAGCAGCTGTAGTTCATCTGTTACACAGAAAACTAAAAACTGTTTGAAGCCGCTTTTCAAATCTACAGACAAGACTGTTTTAATTAATTATTTGTAATAATAACAGAAACTCTGCAGTTGTGATATCTTAAATGAAATAAAATGAAGTTGTTATAAGAATAAGTGAGCGAAGCAGCAACTCTGTTCCATGAGAAGCTTTTATGAAACATTCCCTCTTGTTTCATTTAACTGACCTTCTCTGGTCCTCTTGTGTCTCCGTGTCCTAGCTGATGTTCTGGTTCAGCAGTCCTCTCTGAAGACGACGTTCTGCAAGTTCAGATCCTTCTCCTCATCAGACATCTGATATATGACCATAAATAAACATGGAATGGACTATATTTGTTTGTCATATATGGACAAATATCTACACAAAAACATTTTTTGTCAAATAACTATAAATAACTATATGTGCTATATGTTTTGTACATTTACAACTAGATTTCTGAAAGCATGGATGCACTTATTATCTAATTCTCACATACCTCCTTTTAACATGTACATGCACTGTGAATAAATATACATACATACAATCAAATGTGATGATATAGAAATATGGCTGTACATTATTTAATAAAGATGTGTACAATATAAGTAGCAGATACAGTATCTAACCCACCCAAAATATGTTGAAGTAAACTGATATCATACCAAAAATATCTGAAACACTGACTCAATGTTCTACAAGTTCTTTATTTCTTGTAATACATTCATGGGATAGTACCCGTCACAAAAGTAACAGCCAATCTACCGATGAGCTTCAGCAAAGTGCACAGAATGAGACACGCCGGTGGACAGTGGCTTCAGAGCTGGTGGACGGGGTGATTAACTGCTAGTGCCATAAACTAGATGGTAAGAATGGAGAGAGATGTTGATGGCTATGACTGACTTGAGTGGGATCACCTGCAGCTTACTGTATTAGCGGAAGTCAACATCAATTCTGAAGGAACTCTGCCATCATGAAGCCACTTTGAAGTGCTCTGGGTTTGTTGCAAGGACCGCTGTGTCTCATCATCTGATCTAGGCTGGAACAACGCATGTGTAAGACATTTGGTATGCAAGATGGTCTGTCGGTGGTAAAAGGCCACCCAATGCCATAGTTTAAGTGAGAAACATCAATGACATGTATTAGCAGACAGTGCAATGGCATTTTATTGACAAGTTTATTTCTATATACCATAATATGAATATGAATTTTTTGATTACATTTTTTTGACAAACTATGCTATGACTTTTTTTTAAAGAACTTTTATAACAGACTTTACCATCCCACTAACTGACGAACTATACTATAGAACTTTTATGAAATTTTGAGATTTTTATGAGATACAAAAAATTATCTTCATACTTTACTATGACTTTTTTATTATTATTTTTTAATATCATACAATGAATTTTGTATGACATTTTATGATTTACTATCCTATGACAGTTTTTAAGACTTTTTGTATTGACAAACAATAATATGGCATTTTAAGGGAATTTTAAGATATAATATACGACATTTAAAAGAAATCGACATACAATACTATGACTTTTTAACGACATTTCTTCGACGTACTATTCTATGACTTTGAATGACATTTTCATGACATACTATACTATAACAGATTATTTTTTACATATTAAATTAGGATTCATATACTTTTATGACAAACTTTAATGCTTTATTTTTATGATTTATGACTTTTTTAGGATTTAATGACAGTTTTATGACTTTTAATTTGCAAACTGTATTATAGCATTTGACAACCTTTTCATTATGTACTAAACAGTGACATTTTATTACTTTTTTTGACCTACTTTGTATATGACTTTTAATGACATTCTTTTGACATACTTTACTATGACATTTCCATGACTTTTATACTAGGACTTATAATTAAAACATTTCTACAAACTATTTTATTTTATAAAAAAATGTTGACCTACTATACTATCACAGTTTTTAAAACTTTTTTTGACCTACTATAATATTGCAATGTTCGTGACTTTTTTATGAAATACTACAATATGCCTTTTTTTATTAAAACATTTCGACATACTATACTATGACTTTTAAAGACATACTATAATACGACTTTTTTATGATATACTATACTATGACTTTTTTATGATATACTATACTATGACATACTATACTACACTACATCTTCATATTATACTAAACAATGACATTCTTATGACTTTTTTTTCTCATACTACAAATTTTTATGACATTTTCTATAATGGAATTTTCATGACCTTTTTATGAAATACTACAATATGTCTTTTTTATTAAAACATTTCGACATACTATACTATGACTTTCAAAGACATACTATACTATGACTTTTAAAGACATACTATACTATGACTTTTTTATGACATCCTATACTACTACTTTTAATGACATACTATACTATGACTTTTAATGACATACTATACTATGACTTTTTTATGACATACTATGACCTTTTTATGACATACTATACTATGACTTTTTTATGACATACTATGACCTTTTTATGACATACTATACTATGACTTTTAATGACATACTATACTATGACTTTCAATGATATACTATACCTTGACTTTTTTATGACATTCTATACTATGACTTTCAATGATATACTATACCTTGACAGAAGCGCTGTCGCAGGACGTCTTGGGTTCGCTGGATGCCCCGATGGCAGGTAAGTTTGGAGGAGTGAGCCCACTGGAGAACGTCGGACCTAAGAGTTTGAGGGACGAACAGGCGGTTCGGGGGACAGGCGCTGGGACCGGGTTGACCCTCAGTCGCGGCCCTCACTGATTCCTTGATCTCCCAGGTGGGGACCGCGACTTGGCAGGAGTCCGGAAGGATGGGGAGAGGACCCGGGAATGGCTCGTCCACCTCCTGGAACTGGCGGGAGAGGGCATCGGGCTTGATGTTGCGAGAACCGGGGCGATAGGATAGAGTGAAGTGGAACCTCGTGAAGAAGAGAGACCACCTGGCCTGTCGGGAGTTCAGTCTCTTGGCGGTGCGGATATATTCTAGGTTTTTATGATCGGTCCACACCAAGAATGGAAGTTTGGTTCCCTCCAGCCAGTGGCGCCACTCCTCTAGGGCGAGCTTCACCGCTAGTAACTCTTGGTTCCCAATGTCGTAGTTTCTCTCGGCGGGGGAAAGCCGACGGGAGAAAAAAGCGCAGGGATGCAGCTTCTGGTCGGTAGCCGAGCGCTGGGACAGGACGCCCACAACTCCTATGTCGGAGGGATCTACCTCCACCACGAACTGTCGGTCTGGGTCAGGAACTTGGAGGATGGGTGTCGAGGTGAACCTGGTCTTGAGTGTTTGGAAAGCTTCTTCGGCTGCAGGATTCCAGTGCAGTGAGAGAGGAGGCTACAGAGCTGTAATTCCGGATGAACCTCCGGTAGAAGTTGGTAAACCCCAGGAAACGTTGTAGCTGTTTGCGGGAATCAGGAGAAGACCAGGACGTGACAGCGGCGACCTTTGCGGAGTCCATCTTGATGTTACCGCCGGACACAATGTAACCCAGGAAAGAAACGGTGGACACGTGGAACTCGCATTTCTCAGCCTTAACGAATAGAGAGTTCTCCAGGAGACGTTGCAGGACAGACTGGATGTGGTGAATATGTTCCTCCTTGGTTTTGGAGAAGATAAGGATGTCGTCCAGGTACACAAAGACATGTTGGTCCAACATGTCCCGGAGAATGTCATTGACCAAGGTCTGGAAGACGGCGGGGGCATTAGTCAAACCGAAGGGCATCACTAGGTATTCGTAGTGCCCCTTCGGTGTGTTGAAGGCTGTCTTCCATTCATCTCCTTCTCGGATCCAAACCAGGTGATAGGCGTTGCGGAGGTCGAGCTTAGAGAATATGGTGGCGCCTTGGAGGAGCTCGAATGCAGTATTGATGAGAGGTAAAGGGTAGCGGTTCTTAATGGTGATTTCATTCAGGCCACGGTAGTCTATGTATGGTCTGAGGGTCTTGTCCTTCTTCCCCACGAAGAAGAACCCTGCCCCTGCAGGAGATGATGAGGGACAGATGAGTCCAGCTGCGAGAGAGTCGTTTATATATTTATCCATCGCCTCCCTTTCAGGCGTGGACAGGGAGAATAGACGACCCTTGGGAGGAAAAGTGCCCGGATGAAGGTCGATGGTGCAGTCATATGGACGGTGAGGAGGCAGGGACATAGCTTTGGATTTATTGAATGCCTCCTTGAAGTCGTGATACTCATTCCGGACCCCCGTGAGTTCAGGCGTGGAGTTGACGGCGGCAGGAACTTGAGGGGCGGTGGCTTGTTTCAGGCAAACAAGGTGGCAGGAAGAGCTCCAGCCTCGGAAAGCCCCCGTAGCCCAGTCAATGTGGGGGTTATGTCGACGTAACCATGGATACCCCAGGATGAGTGGAATCCGGGGAAACTGCAGGATGTGGAAGGAGATGGTCTCATGATGGTTGCCGGACAGAAGCATGTGGATTGGGACGGATTGATGCGTGACGGTCCCCAGGAGTTGACTGTCGAGAGCGCTGGCAGGGACCGAGCGAGGAAGAAGGATCAGTTCAATCCCCGGTTGTAGAGCGAGTCCCTCGTCCATGATGGACGCATCTGCTCCGGAGTCCAGGAAGGTGGAGATAGTCTGGAAACCCCCGGGTAGAAATAACTTGGAGTGGAAAAGCGGCCTCTGACAGAAGGAGGGTCGGGAAACGACTCGGCTCACCAGCACCTTAACTACTGGCGAGCCTGGGCTTTTACCGGACAGTTTGGAACAAAATGGCCGGCCTGACCACAGTACATGCACAAGTTGTGCCTGCGGCGCCGGTCACGCTCCTCGGTCGAGAGTCTGGTGTGTCCCACTTGCATGGGCTCGGTCTCCCAATGAGGTGGAATGGTCGGCGGATGATGCTGGGTTGTGGCGTGCATAACGTTGGTGAATGAGTCGTGGCTGGAACGACCCTGGCATCTCACCAACCTCCGGGCCTGGATGCGGCGGTCCAGTCGAGATGTCACCTCGATCAGACCGTCCAGAGAGGTGGGCAGCTTGAAGGAGATAAGTTCATCCTTGATACAATCCGCCAAGCTGAGCATGTAAGCATCGCACTGAGCGGCCATATTCCATGAGCTTAGCCGTGCCTTGGTTCGGAAGTCTATGGCATAGTCTGAGGAAACCACTCCGAAAACCTTGCGTAATTCCTCGGAGAACGTCTGGAAGGAAGCGCAGGCGGGCGTTCGGCGGTCCCACTCCGCCGTTCCCCACAGGCGGGCTCTCCCCGTCAGGTGGTTGATGCAATACGCCACCCATGCTTCCTCGGTGGCAAAGGTGTAGGGCTGTAACGCGAACAAAATGGAGCAGTTCGTCAGAAATGCGTTACAGCCCTCAGGATCCCCAGCGTAACGTTCCGGCTCGCCGACTCGGACCTCCGAGACCGGCGGTGAACGCGCTGGTATCAGCTCCGGGTGAGTCGGAGCAGATGGTGGCGATGTCGCCGTGAGAATCTGGGTGAGGGCCGCCGTGAGTTGTTGAACCTGGTGCGTCAAGGCGGTCACAGCCTATCCCTGGTTCACTAGGGCCTGATGAACCTCGGGGGTGGTGGCGGCAAGCTCTGGATCGTCTCCTCCATAGAGGTGTCGTGTGCTGGATCCATGTTCTGGCCAGATCGTACTGTAACAGGTGGTGTGTGGACCCAAGTGCAGTATGACCAGGAGACAGAGTAAAGTTCTGGAGCTTTATTCAAAGCCGAACAAACAGCAGACAGACAGGCAGGAGATAACTCACGAGTTATGTTCCACTCTAGAGAGCGCTGATCCGTCAGCGGAGCAGGCAGACAAAAACCAAGAGGAGCAAAGGCAAATCTCGTGTCTCGCTGAGTCGGTTAACCGGGGCAGAGGCAAGGTAGGAATACCGTGGTCGGAGACGGAAGACTAAGTCAGTTACCGGGGCAGAGGCAAGGCGGAGAAGTCCAAACAAGCGGGGTCGGCAACGGGAAATCAGTCCGGGGAATAACGCTGGAAGGTCTGGCAGTGAGTGTGTGTGAGACTGGGGTATTTATACTGAGGGGAGTAGTGCAGCAGAGTGAGCAGGTGAGAGTGATGGTGCTGATGAGGTGGGTGTGGCAGACAGGTGCGGGGGCTGGGCTGTGAGCTGAGAGAAATAGACAGAGTGCAGGAAGAGTGAACAGGCATATAATGACATACTATACTATGACTTTTTTACGACATACTATACTTTGGGGTTTTTTATGACATTTTTATGATTTACTATCCTATGACAGTTTTTATGACTTTTTAATTGAAAAACTATACTACACTACATCTTCATATTATACTAAACAATGAGGTACTATTTTTTATGACATTTTGAATGATACAAATACATTTTCATTGCCTATTAATGACATAATATACCATGAAGTTTTTATTACATTTTTTCAAAATACTATACTTGGACTTTTTTAAACAAAAAGTTTCGATATACTATTTTCACACAGACAGTTTTAATTACTTTTTTATTCAACTATATTATATTATTTGTATTATATTTCCATGACATACTAAACAATAACATTTCCTCTTAGTTTTTTTCGACATACTATACTATAACTTTTTTTAATTTACATGACCTAATATACAAGACAGTTTTAGGACCTTTTTCCTGACATACACTACTATGACAGTTTTTATGACATTTTAATGATGATGACTGGCTTCCTCACCATCCTCATCCTCCTTGACCTCAGCGCCGCCTTCGACACCATCAACCACTCCATCCTCCTCTCACGTCTCCAGCACTCCCTTGGCATAACTGGCACTGCCCTCTCCTGGTTCACCTCATATCTCTCAGACCGACATCAATTCATTGCCATAAACAACTGTAAATCCTCCACCTCCCCAGTCACCCATGGTGTCCCCCAAGGTTCCGTGCTTGGTCCCCTCCTCTTCATCATTTACATCCTTCCCCTTGGACAAATCATCCGTCGTCATGGTCTACATTCCCACTGCTACGCTGACGACACCCAACTCTACTTCTCCTCCAAGACCATCACCTCAGTCACCCACTCCACTCTCACCACCTGTCTCACTGATATAAAATCATGGATGCAACAGAATTTTCTCAAACTCAACTGCAATAAATCTGAAATACTCATCATCGGCCCTAACTCCCTCACCCGCTCAGCCCAGACCTTCTCTCTCAACATTGATGGCTCCATCGTCACCCCCTCCACCCAGGTCCGCAACCTCGGAATCATCCTCGACCCCACCCTCTCTTTCCTACCCCACGCCAACCACATCACCAAAACTGCCTTCTTTCACCTCAGGAACATTGCACGCCTCCGGCCCTCCCTGTCCTCTGCCACCACCGAAATTCTCATCCATGCCCTCATAACCTCCAGACTCGACTACTGCAGCAGCATCCTCTATGGCTCTCCCAACAAAATCCTCAATAAACTCCAATATGTTCAGAACTCTGCCGCTCGACTGCTCACCTCCACCCGCCGCTACGAACACATCACCCCGGTCCTACGCAACCTCCACTGGCTCCCGGTCGAATACAGGATAGACTTTAAAATATTACTCACCACCTACAAAGCCCTCAACAACCTGGCCCCTCCCTACCTTTCAGACCTCCTCCCCCTCCACGCCCCAACCCGTTGCCTCAGGTCCGCCGGCGCAAACACTCTGAAGACCATCAGGACCAAGCGCCGGACCTGGGGTGACCTTCTCAGTTGCTGCACCCTCCCTCTGGAACGCCCTCCCCATCCACATCCGTCAGGCTCCCACCCTATCATCATTCAAACAAGCCCTCAAAACCCACCTCTTCAAACTCGCCTTCACCTGCTAACCCTGCTCCCTTTCCCTCCCGACCCTTCACTACATGACTCCTTCCACAGCTTCTCCAGTTTTCTTTTTTTTTAAATGTTCTGTTTGTTTGTTTTGTTTGCTCCTTTGTGTTCTTTTTTGTTTTGTTTGTCTTCGCCCTATGTAAAGCGTCTTTGGGTATCTAGAAAAGCGCTATATAAAATTAATATATAACATATAATGATATATTCTACAATTACATTTTCATGACTTTTTAATGATATACTGTACCATGACTTTCTGATAAAAAATGTTGAGATACTATAATTATGACATTTTTATAACATACTATACTATGGCAGTTTTAATGACTTTTGTTTGACACACTATACTATATACTTTTTTTTATGATATTTTATAAGATAGTATGCTAGGAAACGTTTATGACCTTTTCCTGACATATTATATAATTACTTAAAAATAAATTCGACATACTGTTCTTTTTATAACATGCTACCCTAGGAAATTTTAATTTATTTTTCATGACATACTATATAGTATGATTTTTTTAATGACATTTCTATGACATACTATAATTTGACTTTTTTATGACATTTTTATGACATACTATACTATCACAATTTTTTCAACATACTAAATAATGACTTTTTTACTTCATTAGGACATATTTATAACCTTTTTTATAGATATAGTAAGTTTTGTTAATAATTTTGTTTCGACAGACTATAATATGTCTTTTTTGTGATTTCTTATGACTTTTTTTTTACAAACAATACTAAACCTTTGTTATGACATTAATATGACTTACTATACTATGACATTTTTAGGATGTCTTTATTAACAACTAAACTATTTTTTCGACATACTACACTATGACTTTTTTATTAAATTTTTTGACATAATATACTATGGAATTTCTATTTCCTTTTCATGTCATGCTATACTATGACTATTTAATGATATTTTTTCGACATAATATTCAATGACCTTTTTATAACATTATGACTTACTATACTGTGATTTTTTATTTCTTTATTTCTATGACATACTAGGCAATGTTTTTTTCATTACATTTTTTCTAAACACTATACTCTGACTTTTAATGTTCTTTTTAAGACATACTATACTATGTTTTTTATGATGTTTGTACTATTCTCTAACCTGGTCCTAAAGCCGCCCACAGTAATTCTGCTACCTTTCACCGTCCTAAAAAGGCTCCTAGCGATACATGCAATATTCTCTCTAACCAGCTCCTTCCCAAACTATTTGGTGGTTTTGCTGGTTTTAACACTTTTCTCTTTTTTTTCACTCTGAAATGTATGAGCTCGCAGATTTCGTAATCTCTGTTACCTCTCTACTCCTTTAGACACCCTCCTTATCTAGAGCGTATAGGGACCTCTTGCCGGCTTCAACACTTTTTTCTCTCCTCTGATATTTATTTTCTTTTTTCTAATGTATGAACTGCCTTCACCGCTTTCAGATATGACCACTCTGATTTAACATGCATGGATTCCACTCATCCTCTCTTTCTGCATCATGGTGATACATTTCATACACATACTACATTAGACTTAGACACACATAAAACATAAACTTAAATCCAGCTCTGTCTAATCAGTGCTCTTAGTTTAGACACATTCTAGCGACATTAGTTTTGGTGATATTATTCACATTTCAGGCATGTGTTTGATTTGTCTCACCTGGGCAAATTCCTGCACTCAGATACAATCAGATTTTGCCGAAATAAAAGGCTCTGCTTACCTTTTGAATTTAGTGGCCACTGATGTTCTGAGATGCAGGTTGATCCACCTGGGCTCTGATCCAAGCAGAAGTTCTGCAAAACCTCCTGTCTGGCTTGCCGAAATGTCAGGTAGCGGAACTCGGACTGGGCCAGTCGATGAAGCCCGAATTACCGCTCCAACTCTTTACTTATTCTCTACCAAATACCTATTGGAGTCCCAATGATGTTTGAAGAAACCACTGAAAACAGAGTTTTATGCAATACAGTTTATTCTTTAAACAAAGCATTCAACCCGAGTTGACTTTCTGGAAAGTGTACTGATTTGTTCTGCCTTGACATGGTCTTATATAATGTAACTACCTTTTTGATCTGTAAGCTCTTCCATGTTTCTTTTGATCTGCAGGTGCGCTGAGCTTTTCATTATAACAATCATCTGCTCAAGAATATCATCTCTCTGCATGATATTAAAACACCTCTGACACATGGAGATGGGCTGACATATGATGGAGACGTTTTAAGAATAGGGCCCAGTTCAGCGTCTCAGTGTTTTTAGGATGTGCTTTCTAATCTCTGCTGTTCTAATGCCGTAGATGATCGGGTTGAAACAGCTCGGGAACATCACGTACATGGTGCTAAAGAACACCCGAACAGCGGCAGGTAAACCGTTTCTGATCCGATACGACAGGAAAGCAACAAGTGTGATGGTCAGGCTGACCGTGATGACTACAATGTGGGTGACGCAGGTGTGGAGAGTTTTGGCACCTGACTTGCCGGACTTTAGCACAGAGCTGAATATGACGATATAAGAAGCAGTGATGAAGATGAAATCGGCCACGTTGAGGAGTGCAGTCATCAACCCAACCAGGTTGTTGATGGCAGTACTTCCACAGGCCAGCTGCACTAAGGCCATGTGCTCACAGAAACAGTGGTTCATCACATTTGAAGCACAGAAGGACAATGTTCCTGCCAGACTCACAAACAGTGTAACCATGATGAAATTTCTTACCACAAGCGGGATTATAAACTTGAGAAATGTAGGTAAAGCCATTTGTTCATGGTAGGTGAGAGGCTTACAGATGGCAAAGTAGCGGTCCAGAGCCATCCACACCAGCAACGTTGACTGAAAAGTCTCTACAAAGTGAATGAAAAACATCTGGACCAGACATCCGATCAGAGAGATTCCCCTCCAGTCAAACAAGAAGCTCAGCAGCATGTGGGGGACCCAGAACACCGGGACGCTCAGGTCCACACATGCCATGCCGGCGATGAGGATGCACATCGGTGAGTGGAGGCTCCTCTGTGAAACGACCACGTACAGCAGCAGGGAGTTGGCGGACAGCGACACAACGAACATGATGGAGAAAGGGATGAAGAGGACGGGCCTCAACACTCCCAGTTCACTGAAGCCGTCGAGGATGAAGTGTTTGTGCATGGTGACGTTCTTCATTCTCCCGTCCTCAGAAAACTCCTCCGTTCAGGGATTTAGTTGGATTACCTGAAAACAGAGAAACACTTTTAAGAGTTCAATCAACAGTAGTACTACTGCTACACATAAAATATACATTAACATGTACTGCTGCTACTAACAGGAGTACTACTGCTACACATAGAATATACATCAACATGTACTGCTACTAACAGCTACTAAATATACATCAACATGTACTGCTGCTACTAACAGTAGTACTACTGCTACACATAGAATATACATCAACATGTACTGCTGCTACTAACAGTAGTACTACTGCTACACATAGAATATACATCAACATGTACTGCTGCTACTAACAGGAGTACTACTGCTACACATAGAATATACATCAACATGTACTGCTGCTACTAACAGGAGTACTACTGCTACACATAGAATATACATCAACATGTACTGCTGCTACTAACAGTAGTACTACCGCTCAACATGTACTGCTCAGTGAGGAGGCCAGCAGTCAGCCTGAGAACACAGAGAGATCCAGTGATTAGAACTTTATTTTATCAAGATAGTTTGATCTCTTCAAAAATAGATTTGCTTCAGAGCATTTTTCAATCTGTTCATCATTGTTTATAGTTTGACCGTCGATTCAGATGATGAGTAAACAGCTGATGAAGAAACACAATGCCAATATTAAGTAAACAAAGGACAAAAATATAACGTTACACATAATAAATGTAATGAGTTGTGAGACAATAATGTCTTTATCAGCAATATTTGACATCGTAGTGGGAAAACAATTATATGATGCTTTTTTTCTGTATATTTCAATGTCATTAATTATATGTAAATATAACATAACAAGGGAACGTAGCTGATTGAGAGTCTATTTCTTATTTTTTAAGCATCGCATTGCATTAAATCCTGAATATTAAAAAACAAAAGTTCAAAACAATCATAGTAATGGGTTAAAATCAGTCCCATGTTTCAGCCATGTTCATTGTTTGTTTTCACAGCAAATGAAACAAACAGGGATTTGCAAGATTTTTAAGTCACTCATGTATATTATTTATTAGTTGAGATGTGTTCTGTAGCAATGAGAACTCTGACTGTAATAAAGTGACATTTGGATCCTGTAATTAACATTTAAACTTCCTCACACATGGACAGTGCAGAGCTAATTTTTTCTCATTAAGACAAAGAGAATTGACTTCTTTAAACAGGCCAATGTTTGGATTCATCCCACTACCTATATTTCTCAAATCTTCCTCAGTGGAGACGACATCTGCTGCATGTCTGTCCTCCTATGTTCAGTTATACCTTTCAACCTCTTAAGGATAGACGGTAGGACCTCTGAGGAAATATCAGGTGTGCTGAGAAACAAACATTCTCCACATTTTGTGCCATTCAACAGAAGGTATGTGCTCTGGTTTCATGGTGACATTGAAAGGACTCAAGAGCAAATATATGTCAAAGCAAAAACAACACAGCAACACTACGACACACTTTGAGAAACAAACCAAAAGAGAAAACTGTAAACGTACTGAACGTATAATGCTATTTATCGAAAGATTCAGCCGGGGGAGTTCATCGTTTAACTTGTTTAGCTGATGTATTCTAGAAATATCACTATCTAGAGTAAGGCTGGTTAAATCAAAAAAATCAAAACTTGAACTGATATAGAACAATCTGAGGTGAAATAACCTTCAACGATATGAGGTTGTCAAAAAAAAATCAGATTAGAGGATCAAAAACAAAGAGCAGGTTTGCCTTGTTGGTGGTGTTTGGGAGTTGGTCAGTAAACGTGTCCCGTCTGCAGGTTGATGGTGTCAGCCGCTGACTCTCATCCATCCATCCCTTCCTCCACATGTCCCTGCTGAACCGCTGACTCAGCGCTTTAATACCCCCCCCGTAGTATTGATACGCCCCAACGTTGCTTGTGCATTGACATGGTACTTTTTAACGGTTTTGATGTCATTTATTATCATGATATCAGATTTGATCTGCCACCGCCTTTGTTTCAACAAGCACAGCATGAATGATTTGCCAAAAGCTTCTTTTAGTAAACGTCCAAGCAGACAGGAGGACAGAAGACAGAAGACAGAAGACAGGAGGACAGGAGGACAGAAGACAGAAGACAGAGGAGGAGGACAGAAGACAATGACTGTCTTACAGATACCTTTCCCTACCTGTAAGCCACCGTAGTTTTCCGACACGTTTGGAAAGGGAAGGCTGAGCTGAGGGGTATTTAGTTGGTTGCAACCTACCACAAACATCTAGATGTCATTAAAACTTACACACTATCCCTTTAAAGCAAATTCAAAAGCTCTTAGCAGTAAATTAAAGTCGGACCGAACGGATCCTGATTGACTGAACAGTAAAACTGTCTCCTCAAAACTGACAATTCATGCCTTAAATTGTCTAAATTTCTCTCTCAGATTTAATCATTTCTCTTGAGTTGATAAATAAGGTAATCTGATATCTGTGTTGGCCCCTACCTATTTTTACATTTATTGATTTGGCAGATGTAGCTATGGGCCAGGGGCCAACAATCAAGGGATGTAGGGGGGCCATGGTTCATGGAGGACCAGAGGCAAAGTGTTGACCTCCACCGTAACCAGCTACTTCAGTGGAAGGGTGTAGTTTTCCTTGTCTTCAAAGGAGTTGGGATTGCTGGAAGCGCTGGAGGGCCGAATGATTAGGTGGATCTTGAAACCCACAAAGAGAAAAACGCTTGTGCCTGCTGCTTGTATAAGTCATCTTTCTAGAGTATTACAGAGGATTAGCTGGACACTTCAGTGAAGTGAAGTTGTGTTTTCTACTGGCTCTTTCAATAACCAGAAGTTAGGGGTGTAGGTCAGCAAATAGACCGCGAAAGGGCAGCATGGCTGTCTGATAAGGAAGAAAGGTCCTAAGGTGCAAAACCGTCTCCTATGTCAGTCTAATATCTATTTGATATTGTACCTTGGACTACCTGTACATTGGGACCACTGCTTTGGGTCTGATGACTAAGCCTCTTTTGCTCTCCACACAGACTTTTTACCTGCATTCAATCAAACTTACTCCAACGTGATACTACTCATTCGGCAACCAGAGCGACTCCGAAACTACAAGTTCAACAAATTGTATTTCAGGCCTTTGATCCTCGAAACCCGATGGCTGCCATGGTCATCTCTTTTTGTTTTGGCACGCTACTGCTGTCACTCAACTCACCTGGCACTGCCCTCTTCCCCAGTGAATTACAAGACAACCTACACTGGACCAAGTGTACAACAACAGATTCCACCACAAACCAGACCGATGACCTATTTGGTCCTTTTTCACAGACATGCCCTGCTCCCAATGGACCCATGTGCTGGTGTGGTACCCTTTCTTTAAATAGTTAAATACATTCTCAACTTCAGAGTGGTGACTACCTGAGGGACCTGAATCACCATGAGTGAGGGGCTGCCAGAGTATTCTAGCTCCATCCATCTAGGCCCCCCTTAGTAGTGACATGGAAGTGACACACAAACAACAAGGTCAGCGTTATAATAGCCAAATAGTATTATTATAAATCATAAATAAATAAAGTGGAGCTGGTCAGTCGTCTTTAATACCACGTATGGAAGTCAAAGCTCAGTTGGCATATTTAAAATTGACTAGACCTTCTTGTGACTGTTTGGGCAGTGAGTTCTTGTACTATTCATAATGAATCATAAACACATACAGGATTAACCAGATTGACCTGCTGGGGGACGCCGTGTGGGTACAACGTGACCTTCAGTGTGCACTGAAGTGTGCACACAAACAAATTTGCAAGTAATCAGACCTCTGTGTGATTGTAATACAGTAAAACCTGGGCCCTTCAGGGTGTCTAAAGCTCTGGGGCCCCAGGGCATTTGCTCACTTTGCCTGGTTCAGTATTACTGTTGAAAAGAACAGTGAAAACTGTTTATTAACACAGGAAATAAAAAAGGCTGATTTCAAGTATCTAAACTATTTAATCTGTTTTATCGCAGTACATATAACGGTATCATCAGCGTATATGTTGGCCGATAAGTGGAAAGAAATTGAAGTACAGAATTGTCAAAGATATGTTGGAGTTAATTTAGAAACAGTGTGTCCATTACATAGGCTGTTCAACGGAGAGCACTGATCATTTATTATTAAACTGTAAAAAGTACAATATGTTATGTGTTTGCGTTAAAAGAAACTCTCAAATATTGATTTATCAGCCCAAAATAAATCCAGAATTAGTTGGGCTCTTACTTTTTTGTGATGGAAGTTTTAAGTCCACCTGGATAGAAACAAGGTCTTTTTTCAAACTTCCGATGAATTTTTATACTCATACAGTTTTATTTACAAAATATATTTATATGTGTTCTGTATCACTAAAATGCATTGTTTCTCTTTAAGCCTATTTTGAAGCCTTTTACGCCACAGTACTTGATGTAAACACACATATGTTGTCACAGTGAGACGTTACATCCACCAGTTAGAGGTCCTCTGTAGGTCAAAGCTCTGTTAGTTGTCCTTGTTGTGGTGGACATGAGGACATGAGGACATCAGGGACTCGTCCTCCAGTTAGAGGTCCTCTGTAGGTCAAAGCTCTGTTAGTTGTCCTTGTTGTGGTGGACATGAGGACATGAGGACATCAGGGACTCGTCCACCAGTTAGAGGTCCTCTGTAGGTCAAAGCTCTGTTAGTTGTCCTTGTTGTGGTGGACATGAGGACATGAGGACATCAGGGACTGGTCCACCAGTTAGAGGTCCTCTGTAGGTCAAAGCTCTGTTAGTTGTCCTTGTTGTGATGATCATGAGGACATGAGGACATCAGGGACTCGTCCTCCAGTTAGAGGTCCTCTGTAGGTCAAAGCTCTGTTAGTTGTCCTTGTTGTGGTGGACATGAGGACATGAGGACATCAGGGACTCGTCCTCCAGTTAGAGGTCCTCTGTAGGTCAAAGCTCTGTTAGTTGTCCTTGTTGTGATGATCATGAGGACATGAGGACATCAGGGACTCGTCCTCCAGTTAGAGGTCCTCTGTAGGTCAAAGCTCTGTTAGTTGTCCTTGTTGTGGTGGACATGAGGACATGAGGACATCAGGGACTCGTCTTGTTTGCTGTATCCTTTGACAGTAATGAGCCCCGGAGGAGCTCCTCTCTGTATCTCTTCATCATCTGTAACCACGAGGACAACCCCAGAGGAGTCTGTGGACACCTGGACACTCTGGAGGCTCCAACCAGTTTCACTAACAGGCCAATTATCATCATGGGAGGACGCTCTGCTGTCGCTATGGTTACTACAGAACACAGGGTAGTGTTTGGGCTACTGTGTAGTGACCACATGAAAGATAATGTTTTCTTGTTTCTCTGACGGGGGTTGATGGCAGCCACCAGACAAATGTTTTACTGAGAGATTAGAAAACAAGGACGGCACTAATAGGAAAAACAAATCCTATTTACTTCTAATCCCCCCGATCATTTTCCAAACAATCATCAATTTTTAGATAGATTTCCTTTGCCTCAAAAGAGCCACTAGTTTAAATCATTTCCCCCAAAAAACATCTTCCCATAAATAATCCATCACAATAAACCATTAAACACCTTTATGTTTTGTCCAAACATAATCGTATGGTGAGGTGGTTAAATCCAGGGATGGTTTGAAATATGTCTACCAAAGACATCTAGTCTTCAGAGCCTGTGAAGGTCTGGGGCTGTCAGGAGATTTCTAAATTATTCCTGGACAATCTTAACTTTGAAACTTTGAAAAAGTAAATACGGGGAAATTGTGTAAAAGGATCTGGCTCCTTCAAAGTTTTTGACGAATTTGTCACCAGATTAGTGCTGAGAATGTTTTAGGCCAAACTAGCTGATCAGACCAGCTCTCTATGGAGACAATGGATGTGTCTTAGCCTCACTCCTCCAATCTGTCCATTAGAAATAAAAGCAACCTGATTAGGTCCCTAACTAAAAATGAGTGGTTAAAAAAGTAGGATGTTTGAACTTTTTAGAAATGTGTTTTCATTCATTTGCTACTGTAAAATAACTGAGGTATTGATTTTTCTTAGAAGCATCTATCTAGAGGGCCTCTGGGCCAAACGGAGAACCGTTACTGGGACTCTGATCCAGATCCAGGTCACAGCTGATCCTGCTCTCATGGTCCTCCTCAGCTGTCTTTGGGACTTTGTAGATCAACAGGGCCAGAGGAAACAAAGTAGGCTCTCTGATATCTAAATCCAATCTTCAATATTAATAATGATAATACATTTATTTGTATAGCGCTTAAAAGGTACTCAACGGCACTTTACATGGTAAAGACAGAAACAATAAAAGCAATAACAATGTAAACAAGGCAGAGAGATGACATCATAGCAGAAATAAACAAAACAACAAAATAGGTGTTTCGTGTAAAAACCTGATTTCAAATGTAGGCTCTTAGCATTAGCCTCTTCTCTTTCACGATATTGACCACTGATTTGTTCCGTGCAGTGTGTTTTAAACAAAAGTACATTTACTCATACTTGATTTGCTTTCTGAAACCAATAGACCTGACACACTCAATTTTAGAAACAGTCACATCATGTTGTGTCAGATTTGAGAAATGAGATGAATGTATTTAATAGCAGAGGGGAAATAAAAAGTACTATGTAAACAGAAAATATCATGTTTATTAAGACAAAGTCGGAGCAGCAACCAACGTGACTCATGATAGTTTCTACCAGTTTTCTTGACTTTAATCATCATCATTTTGAAACGTTAGGATGCAGCTGCAGCAGGTTGAGAACGAGGTCACATCTTTGTCCCTTAGGTGAAGGCCGGAAACCGTGATAAAGTAAATGATAGCAGAGTGTTACTGAGTATAAAGGGAGATAAATATCAACACAGTACACCTTTGAGTCCTCCTGCTTCCTTCACTGAGCATTTCATGCTTCCACCAGGTTCAGTACATCAACAGGGCCATTTGGTGTCCCGGGGCACATTTGGGTCAAACATAACTTCAGTACTACCACACAGTAGTACTACTACTAGTACTACTAGTACTAGTAGTAGTAGTAGTACTACTGTCTCCATCTCCCCACTGTTGCAAAGACTCACAACACACAATGGAGACTTGTGATAGAAGCTCTGTAAATAACCGGAGATTCTGCGTATAAATGAAACACCTTTGGGGCTTTTCGATGGTCGTTTTACGTCGCAGGGTTAACGCTGTGTTGTTCGAGTCCTAACCCTAACCCTAACCCAGGAAAATGAACTTAACACTGTAGCCAACACTGATCAAAAATATATCTAATTTCTTCCAATCAGTACTGCCTCAGCTGCTTGGTCTGGTTGTACTGGTCACAGGTCCTTCATCTAACTATTCATTCAGGGCCACGAGGCTCCTTTTCTTCTGATGTCACTTCCTGTCTATTTCTGTGTCAAGAAGCCAAATAAATGTAATTCTTCTTTACATTATTATTCATATTTCTGTTTGATGTAGCTTCTTTTTCTTTCTTTGTCAATTAAAATATGACTGGCTGATTCTACATTAATTTAACTCAATAAAAAATGAAGTAAAAAGAATGTGTTTGTATCCATAGATTGCTCAGTGCATCCTGGCTACACTCTTTACAATACAATCCAAGTGTGCAAAGCATGTTCTGCTCATTATTTATTCCATTTGTTTTATTTTATTCTAAACAGCACAGATCTACTGATACCAGGTTGAGTCGAAGTTCATGTTATTCTATTGTACATGTCCCTGAGATCAGCACTGTCACACATACAGGTCAACAGTACAGCCTCTGATTTGGCGAAAGACTCGGCCCAATGCATCATGGGATACATCTTCTCAGTTGGCTTCAGCTAACAGCTAACAACAACAACAACTCCTTTCAACACAAAAAATGGTCAATAATCACAGGAGACATTAATTAATGGAATTATTACAAAGATTCTTAAAAACAGTGCTGTTCAATTCTGGATTGCAAATTTTCTTTAAAGGCCTTTAAAGTGAGTGCCTAGACCGTTGCATTCCAGAGATATACCAAAAATAGTTATTATTAGTATTTATACTTTAGGTCGAGCTAAAGGGTGGTGTTTGTTTTCTAATCAATGCTCTAACAATAAGGGGCGTCTGGAGATTAGAGAGACCTCTTTAGGATTTAAGCCACAATAAAATAGACTTGGCTTAATGCTCCAGCTCTGCAAAATGTTTAGAACTTTATTTTAAGTTTGTTGGTATGTATGTAACATGGAGGACAGGGATAGGAACAAGAGTCACATGCTTCTCATCCATCCATTTTCTGACACTTATCCGGGGCGATTCGCCATGGCAACTAGGAGGATCCTGATCAGATGCCTCAACTGGTTCCTGTCAACAAAGGATCAGCATCTCTACTCAGAGCTTCCTCTGGATGTTTGAGCTCCTCTCACTATCTCTAGGGCTGAGCCCGGACTCCCTACGAAGGAAGATCATTTCGGCCGCTTGTGTCCTCCATCTCTTTTCTTTCTGTCACTACCCAAAGCTCGTGACCATAGAAGGTGTCTGAACGTAGATGAACCTATACTGGATCATGACAGGCAGACCCGAGCTGTGCAGATTGGCACCACCACATCCTCCAGCCTGACTCTCAATAATAATCATTTTAATAAATTATAATTGTAGCAACAAGTGTTAAGCAGGAACATGGAGGCTGTAGTTGCCTTGCAATTATAGATCCAGACTCAGCAGTTCACGAGTCAAAAATACCTGCAGAAAGCGGCAGGAGGAGAAACACCATACTATGGAAGAGAGAAGATCTCGAGCTAGTAACATTAACGGGACAAAGATGCATACAGATGGCGAGCGAGCCGAGGACAGAGGAGCTGAGTGCATCATGGGAAGTCTCCCGGCAGTCTAGGCATAGAGCAGCATAATGAATAAATGAATGAATATTTCATGTTTGTGTCTGGTCCTTTACATGACCCGTTCTCCATTGACTAACAGCAAACCAAACATCCAGGCATGTTAGTCCGCCATCACCTAACAGCACATCAACCAAACATAATCATGAACATTATCCAAATATCAACATTACCGCTCCAGGAGATATCCCACTATGGATAAAAATGGAAAAAAAACTAATTCACACACAGACTAAATCTACTTCCATTAGTGCCAAAACACTGTATATTGATCCAGTTCATAAACCAATAGTCTGCAATCCATCTATAAGAACTCTTCTCCTCCTTTCACATGCTTTGGGAAGATATTCAGAAAATGTAAAAAACATGATCAAAAGAGTATTTAATCCATGCATTTAAACCATAAAGCTGATCTAATATGTTTTATTTATCTGATGAGCATTGTTGGAGTGAGCCTGGTGTCCTTAATGTTATTGCCAACGGCTGCTTCACAGTACTTGCTGTGATCATGACAATACAGATTTAGAACATGAGTGGGTTTCACATGCTGTCTGTTCATTGTAAATAAGAAAAGATAAGATCTTTATTGACCTCAGAAGGAAATTCAAATGCTGAAGCAGCACAAGAAACAGACTGCAGAGGTATGAAACAGGTCAAAGCGTGTTAAAAATGGAATAAATAACAATGGAATACCTTTTTCAAAATGACATACACAATTATAAAAGCTGAGGTCACATGATCGTGATTTGTGCAAACATTACAGATATGACTAGTTGTGAAAATTCATCAGACATGTTAATGTAGTAAACTGAATTGTTCACTTAATAAGATAATGAAGAAGAGATATGTATGTTTCATTTATGTAATATTCATAATGTAATATAATATCAATCTTAATATATGTATATGGGTGTAATTGTAAATTTGATTTTAAGTCTAGCTCAATCTGACATGGCATTGTGCTATTTCTAAAAGTGTTGTTAGACTTTATCAGGAGTGCCGTGGATTTTCCTGTATTAACAGAGAACAAATTGTTGAGTTAATGTACTTTATTTGTGTCATTATAAGAAGCACAGATCTACATTAAAGTACACAGTCTGATTAAAATAGCTCATCTATGAAAACCTGTTAAACAATTTAATATTAATAGTCTCGATTTGATATCAGACTTTTACATATGACACGGATTTTGGACAGATTCAGGCCGTACAGTACAGGGTTGAAGAGCGGCGGGCATGTTAGAAAATATAACGATAGAAAAATTCTGAAGACATTGGGTAGATTGTTCATATTAAACCTGCTCTGTAATACTTCAAAGCAAGCACCAACAGAAAAGTTCAAGAGGGAAGCGAGGTGAGGTGTGCAGGTACTGACAGCTTTCTGTCTGGTCTGTTTAGAGCCAGAGAAACAAACTAGAAGAATTTTCATGTAAGAGTAAAGGATTAAAAGTAAAGAGCCAAAGATTGTGCTAAAAGTTGCAATCAGTCCATATACGTTAATTGCATTGGTATCAGAGCAGGACAGCTTTACAACAGAGTAGTTATCACAGTAAACTTTGTAAATGATGTTCCCACAGAGCTTTAAAGGAGAAGTCAAAAATAACAAAACAACCATTGCAAAACAAGGAAATAACCACGTTGAAGCAATAAGAGTGGCAATCTTATAATATGTCATACGTGTGTTATATTGTAGCGGATAACAGATAGCAAGATATCGGTCATAAGACATGATGGCTAAGTTTAAGTATTCAACAGCTCCATAAGAGTGAACACAGAAAATCTGCAGGAAACAAAGTGGAGCAGAAACAGTGTGAACGTCAGAGAGGATCTGAACCAGAAGGAATGGAAACAACCCTGTACTACCATACAGTTCATTTACAAACAGGCTGCACAGAAAAAGGTACATAGGTTCATGTAAGCTTCTGTTCATACAGATAACAGCAATCAGAAAAATATTTGAAAGAACTATTAACATATATACAGACAAAATAACCATGAAACATACATATTTAAAACCACCGGTGTCAAAGTAGGCAGCAAGTGTGAAATAAGAAACCTGTGTGGAGTTAATCATCATTCTCACTTTGGTTTCTGACAATATTACTGTGCACACAAACAAATAATTATGTTAACATTTGTTATATATTTGTTAAAATGTCACTGGTTTAAATCTGGACTGGGTTGGAACTTAAACACCAAACACACATGACCATAAATCAGTGTGGTAATCCTGAACAGAATAATTGTCATGAAAACAGTTTTAACAAACACCCCCAAATCTACCATTTCATTCAATATCATACTGAGCTTACAAATGACTGAGAAATTGAGCATTCACCTATTGTCCTTCAGGATTAATGACAACTGAGTTGAAACGATTGATGTCTTTTATACTTTTCAAGACAGAGGACACCAACAGCAGCAGAATGACCTCATTGTGAATGATCCCATTGATAGCGATTGATTAATTATTCAGCAAAAAAGTCAACTTTGTAGAATGACTTTAGAACATTTCACACAGTTTAGAAAAACTAAAAAGAAAGACAAAGAAATGGTTCCCATCAATACCCGTTTTTTTTTAATCACCAATTAATCTTACCATCTATTCCAACTCATCCTGTTCATGTTTTTTTAATCACAACCCTTATTGGACAAGAAACTGGGTACAGAGTGGTGGGGTCGCCAGTCCGTCACAGGGCGGACGTATGTAGACAGGTGACGATTAACACTTACACTCACCACTATGAGCAATTTAGAATCACTTCCTCATCAAACCTAACCTACGTAATGTTGGTTTGTGGATGGAAACAGCCAGCTTGTAAAAATCAGTCCCAGAAATCAGTGATGTCGTCCCAAAATCATAAAGAAACATAATGTGGCCTCAACCTTGTTGTTGTGGAGGGGTTTGTCCCAGTGACCCTGGGAGCTGTGTTGTCAGAGGAAATAACTCCTGGTAGGGTCTCCCAAGACAGTTTGGACCAAGAGATGAGGCCAGACTAATGTCTTTCGTTGGAGTCCTGGAATGGTTACGCCAAGGGACTTGGGTACAGGGGCTTTTACTTTCCATGTATAAAGTAAGGTCTTTTGCATGTCTCATAGTACGCCCACAAATCTGGGTTGTCCTTTAGAGACAGGGCGAAGAGCTCAGACATCCAAAATGAACTTAAAACTGCTGGTTTGCTTTAAAAGGAGTAAGCTGATATAATAATAATAATAATAATTAAGCCTTTATTAGTCCCACAATGGGGAAATTACAGTTCTCTGCATTTAACCAATCCCAGAGGAGCAGTGGGCTGCTAAGAAACACCCGGGGAGCAACTGGGGGTTAGGTGTCTCGCTCAGGGACACCTCGGCATGTAGAGGGGTTCGAACCACCAACCTTGTGGTTATGGGACATGCGCTCTACCTCGTGAGCCACAGCCGTCCCATATATGGTTCAGAAATCTGATATGCTTTCCTCCTGGACAGGTTCACATGAAGCTGTTCTGGAAGCCAACTGGGAGGGAAGCACGGGGGAAACCCAAACCACCCGATAGGGATAACATATGCCATCTACTTGGGAAAGCCTCCGACACTTCCATGAAAGTTCCCTTGAAGATCCAGGGACTAGTTGCAGAGACCGGGAAACTAGTTGCAGAGGACTGGAGACTAGCTTAAAGATCCAGGGGCAAGTTGCAAAGGCGGGAGGCTAGCTGCAGAGGCTGTGAAACTAGCCGAAAGGTCCAGGGACTAGTTGCAGAGGCCTGGAAACTAGCTGGTAGGTCCAAGGATGTGTTGCAGAGGCAAGATAATAGTTGTAAAGGTCAAGGGACTAGTTGCAGATGCTTTCAAACTAGCTGAAAGGTCCAAGAACAAGTTGCAGATGCCTGGAGACTAGCTGTAGAGGTCCAGGGACTAGAGGTAGAGGTCCAGGGACTAGATGTAGAGGTCCAGGGAGTAGTTGCAGAGGTCCAGGGAGTAGTTACAAATGACTGGAAACTAGTTGGAAGTTCGAGGGACTATTTGCAGAGGCCTGGAAACCAGCTGAAAGGTCCATGGACTAGATATAGAGGTCCGGGGACTAGTTGCACAGGCCTGGGGACTAGCTGTAGAGGTCCAGAGACTAGTTGTAGAGGTCAAGGTTGCAGAGGACTGGTGACAGAGACAGGGTCCCCAGCAAGAAAAAAGTTGCAGTAGTCCAGGTAGTACAAGTCAAGTTCCTGAATGAGCAGTCTAACAGGTAATGAAAGAAAGAGTTGATCTTGGGTCACAGCTGGGTTCCTTCCTTTCATCAGTTTACAACAGCATAATACCTGCATTTCTTAAATGGCATGCAAGTTCAGAATATTATTCATACTAATACATACATATCATATATGTAGATTTGTGTTTACTTAATATATATGTATATATAATTATTATTTGTAAGTGATGGAGTAAATTTGCACTTAATTACTTCCACAGGAATAAGGCAACAATAAACTAATGACCTGTTACGGAACGAACTACCGATCAGCGTTCAGGCTTGCATGGCCTAAAAATACAAAATTTACAACTGAAATCTTGTCTTCCAACAAAGACGCACCAATATATCTAGATTCCGTCTTGGCTGTGGAACAGCGGACCAACTCTTTACCCTTGCATGTCTGTTGGAGGGGGCATGGGAGTTTGCTCATCCAGTCTACATGTGTTTTGTGGACTTGGAGAAGGCCTTCGACCGTGTCCCTCGGGGAGTCCTGTGGGGGGTACTGCGGGAATACGGGGTACCTGGTTCATTACTACGAGCCATTCGGTCCTTGTATGACCAAAGTGAGAGCTGTGTCCGGATACTCGGCACAAAGTCGAGCTTGTTCCCAGTGTGTGTTGGCCTCCGCCAGGGCTGCCCATTGTCACCAATCCTGTTTGTGATTTTCATGGACAGGATTTCAAGGCGCAGCCGGGAGGAGGAGAGTGTCCGATTTTGGGGACCTCAGAAATGCATCCCTGATTTTGGCGGATGATGTGGTTCTGTTTGCTTCTTCAGAACGTGACCTTCAGCACGCACTGGGGCGGAAGGAGCTGAGCCGTAAGGCAAAGCTCTCAATTTACCAGTCCATCTACGTTTCGACCCTCACCTATGGTCATGAGCTTTGGGTAGTGACCGAAAGAAAGAGATCGCAGATACAAGCGGCCGAAATGAGCTTCCTTCGTAGGGTGGCTGGGCTCAGCCTTAGAGATAGGGTGAGGAGCTCAGCCTTAGAGATAGGGTGAGGAGCTCAGCCTTAGAGATAGGGTGAGGAGCTCAGCCTTAGAGAGAGGGTTCGGAGTAGAGCCGCTGCTCCTTCGCGTCGAAAGGGGCCAGCTGAGGTGGTTCGGGCATCTGATCAGGATGCCCCCTGGACGCCTCCCTTCAGAGGTTTTGCAGGCACATGCAACTGGTAAGAGGCCCCGGGGTAGACCCAGAACATGCTGGAGGGATTACATATCTCGTCTGGCCTGGGAACGCCTCGGGGTTCCCCAGGAGGAGCTGGAATGTGTTTCTGGGGAGAAGGACGTCTGGAAGACCCTCCTTAGCTTGGTGCCCCCGCGGAAAAGCGGAGGGACTTTAGTTTGTAAGAGTATTACAACTTTGTCATCTTTAGTTTTATCTAAACATATTTAATTTCGATTTTATTTGTTTTCGAGAAATCCTTCTCATGACATGTTTCCCTGATGATCACAAATCATTAATATTTTGTTCTGTGATAATGACGTCAGTCTGCTGCTATGAGCGTCTCCTGTCGAAAAAGAAACAGAAGCAGGCTTTCTGCTCAGTTAGGAGGGACTCAATTACTTCAGCAGAGCAGCAGGTCAATTCACACAATGTCATGAACTGTTGTCTGTAGTTTCTAAGCTTTGTATTTCAATGATAGAATTTTTTCTGTAATGTAGAATAAACACTGTTTTGTGTTAATGCTGAAGATTGTTCAAAATAAGTTTAATTGGACATTTAACAATTTAAAAAGCTACAAAGAAAGTTTAGATAGTCATTACAAAAGCTATAACCTGTGCAAAGTGTAATTATTCTGTGAACCAAAAGGAGGATCATGATGAACTCAACAAAGTACTCATATTTCATACTGTCACCCTACTTTGACACAGGGATTTTTAAATACTTATTTTTCATGATTATTATGTGTTTTTATGTTGTAACTATTTGTTCCAATGTTTTGCTGATTGCTGTTATCTGTATGAACAGAAGCTTACATGAACCTATGTACCTTTTTCTGTGCAGCCTGTTTGTAAATGAACTGTATGGTAGTACAGGGTTGTTTCCATTCCTTCTGGTTCAGATCCTCTCTGACGTTCACACTGTTTCTGCTCCACTTTGTTTCCTGCAGATTTTTTCTTTGTACACATATGGCAGTGTAGAATTTACTAATTTAGCCATCATGTCTTATGACAGATATCTTGCTATATGTTATCCTCTACAATATAATACTCGTATGACATTTAACAAGATGGCCATTCTTATTGCTCTATCATGGTTATACCCTTTCATAGCAATATCTGTTTTGTTATCAATTACTGTCCCTTTACAGCTGTGTGGGAACATCATTAACAATGTGTACTGCGACAACTATTACGTTGTCAAACTGTCCTGTTATGACACAACATTCATTAACATCTATGGACTGACTTACATAACTACATTAATTTGTGTTGTTATTTTAGTACTTTACACTTACATGAGGATTCTTAGAGTTTGTTTCTCTGGCTCTAAACAGACCAGACAGAAAGCTGTCAGTACCTGCACACCTCACCTCGCTTCTCTGCTCAACTTTTCCTTTGGAGCTTTCTTTGAAATAATACACAGCAGATTTGATACGAAAAATGTTCCTAATTTAATGCGCATGTTTTTATCGTTATACTGGTTAACATCTCCACCGCTCTTCAATCCCGTATTGTATGGACTGAATTTAACCAAAGTTCGCTTTGTGTGTAAAAGTCTTGTTTTTGGTAAATTGTAAGCTATTGACATTATGAATCGTATAATTCCTCAAAATCTGTAACATGAAAAAATTTGAATGAATCTTGACATTTTGACAATAGAATTTCCACCAACAAAGCCTATGAATTTATTGAATGTGAATATTACCTGTTATGTTTTTTGTGTCTTCTGCCACATAAGGCTTTAAATGTGAATACTACTTGTTCAGAAAATAAATAAAAAGAAAAAACATGGTTTTAATATTTTGATCGTCTTAAAGTCACTAAGAGTCACTACAATTATTCAAACTATATCTGTTTATGTTAACACATACTGCCAAGATTTTTGGCATTGATCATGAAAAACTGAATTAGAAAGCATCTTGCGATGGGATCACACCATCCACAATGCCAAATCGGTCCTGGGTTTTGAAGTGGAGTCTCCAGGACATTTTGTCATGACTCACATACACAGAATCACAAGGTGAAACCAGGCTGGTAAAAACATTTGTCAGTGAACTAAATAATACATTCACTTTTTCCAGAAATAACAACTTAGCACTGATAAAGGGATTGTAACCCTGGTTCTATGAGCCTCCACAGACTTCCCTGACGCTGGACAAGACATTTGAAATCATTATCGTTATATTAAAAATTATGTTTTCAAAATCAATTATTAATCATGATATGGTAAAGGTAAACAAAGTTCTTTATTAAATCAAGGAACAGTAAAGTGACGTTAAGTAAATTTGGGTCAAGTAAAGTAAAGTAAAGTATAGTAAAGTTGGTTGAAGTTTAGATCTTTAGGAGTCCTAGAGTTGACATGAAGTAAACTAAAGTCAAGTGAGGTGAACTTAAGTAAATTAAGGTAAAGTAGACCTCTTTAGGAGTCACAGAGTTAAAGTAAAGTTAACTGTAGTCAAGTGAAGTGAATTAAACTAAGCTATGCTTAAGTGCAGTAAAGTGAAGTAAAGTAAATTGGAGTTAAGTGGATTGAGGTTTCCTAGTGGTAAAATTAAGTGAAATTGAGTAAACTGAAGTTAAGTGAACTAAAGTAAAAATGGCTGAAGTGACTGAGGGTAAGTAAAGTAAACGTCCCTGACGTTTCACCAGCCGCCTGGCCGGTCTAGTCGAGATGTCACCTCGATCAGACCGTCCAAAGAGGTGGGCAGCTCGAAAGAGATAAGTTCATCCTTGATATAGTCCGCCAAGCCGAGCATGTAAGCGTCGCACTGAGCGGCCATATTCCACGAGTTTAGCCGCGCCTTGGTCCGGAAGTCTATGGCACCGTCTGTGACGGTTTGATTACCTTGCTGGAGCCCCAACAATCCACTGGTGGCGTCTGGTCCCAAGTAAACCAACCCAAAAACCTTGCGTCGGCAACGGGAAATCAGTCCGGGGAATGATGCTGGAAGGTCTGGCATGAATGCAACGAACGATCTGGCAGCGAGTGTGTGACTGACTGGGGTTTAAATACTGCAGGGTGTAGGTGCAGCAGAGTGAGCAGGTGAGAGGGATTGTGCTGATGAGGTGGGTGTGGCAGACAGGTGTGGGGGCTGGGCTGTGAGCTGAGAGAAATAGACAGAGTGCAGGAAGAGTGAACAGGCGTGACTGTGACAGAATGAACTTACTTTTTGAAAAATATCCTCACTTTTCAAAAATATCGTCAATTTTGAAAAATATCCTAACTTTTCAAAAATATCCTCACTTTATTAAAATACCTTACCTTTGAAAAATATCGTCAATTTTGAAAAATATCTTCGCTTTTGAAAAATATCCTCAACTTGGTAAAATATTCTCGCTTTTGAAAAAAATATCGTCACTTTTGAAAAATATCCTCAATTTAGTAAAATATCTACAATTTTGAAAAATTTCATCAATTTTGAAAAATATCCTCACTTTATTAAAATACCTGCAAATTTGCAAATTTCCCCGCTGAAAAAAGGATTATCTTATCTTATCTTATATCTTACTTTTGAAA
>NC_072449.1:862476-978842 GCF_027596085.1 Anoplopoma fimbria | reverse complement strand
GTGATTTTCATGGAAAGGATTTCAAGGCGCAGCCGGGGGGAGGAGAGTTGACCTCAGAATCGCATCCCTGCTTTTTGCAGATGATGTGGTTCTGTTGGCTTCTTCAGAACATGACCTTCATGCACGCACTGGGGCGGTTCACAGCCGAGTGTGAAGCGGTCGGGATGAGAGTCAGTACCTCCAAGTCTGAGGCCATGGTTCTCTTCCGGAAAACGGTGGATTGCACCCTCTGGGTTGGGAGTGAGTCACTGCCCCAAGCGAGGGAGTTAAAGTATCTCGGGATCTTATTCACGAGTGAGGGTAAAATGGAGCGGGAGATGGACAGGCAGTTCGGTGCAGCGTCAGCAGTGATGCGGGCATTGTACCGGACCGTTTTGATGAAGAAGGAGCTGAGCCGTAAGGCAAAGCTCTCGATTTACCAGTCCATCTACGTTCCAACCCTCACCTATGGTCATGAGCTTTGGGTAGTGACCGAAAGAATGAGATCGCGAATACAAGCAGCCGAAATGAGCTTCCTTCGTAGGGTGGCTGGGCTCAGCCTTAGAGATAGGGTGAGGAGCTCAGACATCCGGAGGGAGCTCGGAGTAGAGCCGCTGCTCCTTCGCGTTTTCTCTTACCATTGTTATGCCGATGACACCCAGCTGGTCTTGTCATTTACTCCCGGTGACACCCAAGTGGAGGCACGCATTGCTGCGTGCTTGGCTGACATCTCGAAGTGGATGGCGACACACCACCTGAAGCTCACCCGGTCACAGCTTTTTTCCGTCCTGGCCCCTCAGTGGTGGAATGAACTCCCCACTGACGTCAGGACAGCAGAGTCGCTGCCCATCTTTCGGCGCAGGCTGAAAACTCACCTCTTCAAGAAGTACTACCCTGAGCCTTCCTCGTAGCACTTATTGCATTCGTATTAGTTGTTGCACTTATTGTATTTGTATCAGTTCGCTGCACTTATTGTATTCGTATTCGTTTACTGCACTTATCCTATTCGTATTAGTCTGTTGCAGTCATTGTTTTCGTAGTATTTTGCTTCTGCACTATACTTTTGCACTGGTTTATGCTTTAAGATGATTGTTAAAGAATGGAGATGCACTTATGACTTCTGGTGACTAGTAGTTCACCGCTGGTGAATACCTATGTTGAATACACTTCCTGTAAGTCGCTTTGGATAAAAGCGTCTGCTAAATGCCTGTAATGTAATGTAATGTAATGTAATGTAATGTAAGGGGCCAGCTGAGGTGGCTCGGGCATCTGATCAGGATGCCTCCTGGACGCCTCCCTTTAGAGGTTTTCCAGGCATGTCCAACTGGTAAGAGGCCCCGGGGTAGACCCAGAACACGCTGGAGAGATTATATATCTCGTCTGGCCTGGGAACGCCTCGGGGTTCCCCAGGCGGAGCTGGAAAGTGTTGCTGGGGAGAAGAACGTCTGGAGGACCCTCCTTAGCTTGCTGCCCCCGCGACCCGGCCCCGGATAAGCGGAAGGAAATGGATGGATGGATGGATGGATGGTTTATTGCCAAGAACTTAGTATGGATTCTGAGACGGGGCTGTGAGTCCGGAGTGCAGAGGGGAAGATGAGTGGGAACCAGTCTGGGGCTGAGTCCAGGGGGCAGGTGAATATATCAATTGTGCAGTGGAAGAGCAGGAACAGGCTGATGACCAGGGCTGGAGCAGAGCAGACGGAACTGCAGGGAAAAAACAAAACAGGATCAGGCAAGGGTTTAAGGAGCAAAGTTTAATCTCGGAATTACTGGCTGGATGTATACACTGACGAGCAGGTTCTACGATCTGGCAGTGAAGAGATGGCAGGCAGGGTATTTGTAGCAGTCTTGATGAGAAGTTTTAGCTGGTGGTAATCTGCTCTGACTCCAGCACACCTGTAGACAATCAGAGAACCACTCAGGGAGTGGCACTAATTAAAAGGGGGAGGGGTTTGATGCTGAAGGCCTTCAGGCTGATGTGACACTTGTCTACACTATTATACTATCAACACAGTCACTTATTTTCATATTTTACTATCATACAGTGACTTGTTTTCTGGTAGCCATATTTACCTTTACTAGGCTCCTAGTGGCGCACTCAATAATTTTCCTGTCGCAGTCACACATGGGGCTCCTAGCGATGTGTGCAAAGCTTTCCTCCCGCCGTCCAAAAGGCTCCTTAGGGGGCCTCTCACCGTCCCTTTAGTGAGGTACAGGACTTTAATCGCATCCAAAAAGGCCTCTTAGTGATACACGCAAACTATTCTCTAACCTTGTCCTAAAGCCGCCCACAGTAATTCTGCTACCTTTCACCGTCCTAAAAAGGCTCCTAGCGATACATGCAATATTCTCTCTAACCAGCTCCTTCCCAAACTATTTGGTGGTTTTGCTGGTTTTAACACTTTTCTCTTTTTTTTCACTCTGAAATGTATGAGCTCGCAGATTTCGTAATCTCTGTTACCTCTCTACTCCTTTAGACACCCTCCTTATCTAGAGCGTATAGGGACCTCTTGCCGGCTTCAACACTTTTTTCTCTCCTCTGATATTTATTTTCTTTTTTCTAATGTATGAACTGCCTTCACCGCTTTCAGATATGACCACTCTGATTTAACATGCATGGATTCCACTCATCCTCTCTTTCTGCATCATGGTGATACATTTCATACACATACTACATTAGACTTAGACACATATAAAACATAAACTTAAATCCAGCTCTGTCTAATCAGTGCTCTTAGTTTAGACACATTCTAGCGACATTAGTTTTGGTGATATTATACAGATTTCAGGTATTTCTTTGATTTGCCTTACTTGGGTGGATTCCTGCACTCAGATACAATCTGATTTTGCCGAAATAAAAGGCTCTGCTTACCTTTTGAATTTAGTGGCCACTGATGTTCTGAGATGCAGGTTGATCCACCTGGGCTCTGATCCAAGCAGAAATTCTTAAAAACCATCTGGCTAGCTCTTCAAAATGTCAGGAAATCGGACTGGGCCAGTTGATTCAACTCAATTCAATTCAATTTATTTTGTATAGACCAAAATCACAAATTACAAATTTGCCTCAGAGGGCTTTACAGTCTGTACACAGACATCCTCTCTGTCACATCCTCTGTCCTGGGACCCTCACATCCTCTGTCCTGGGACATCCTCTGTCCTGGGACCCTCACATCCTCTGTCCTGGGACCCTCACATCCTCTGTCCTGGGACCCTCACATCCTCTGTCCTGGGACCCTCACATCCTCTGTCCTGGGACCCTCACATCCTCTGTCCTAGGACCCTCTGTCCATCATCCTCTGTCTGTCCTGGGACACTCACATCCTCTGTCCTAGGACCCACACATCGGCACAGAAAAAAGCAGAAGTTCTTCAAAATGTCGGGGTAACAGAAGTTTGGTTTGTGTCAGTTGATGAAGCCCGAATGACTGCTCCAACTCTTTAATTATTCTCTACTAAATACATTTTGGAGTCCGGATGATGTTTGAAGAAAGCACTCAAAACAAAGTTCGATGCAATACAATTTATTCTTTAAGCAAAGAATTCAACCCGAGTTGACTTTCCGGAAAGTGTACTGATTTGTTCTGTCTTGACATGGTCTTATATAATGTAACTACCTTTTTGATCTGTAAGCTCTTCCCTGTTTCTTTTGATCTGCAGGTGCGCTGAGCTTTTCATTATAACAATCATCTGCTCAAGAATATCATCTCTTTGCTTTTTTGTAATCAGGGTTAAAAAGTCCTTGATTTAGCATTCTCACACCTGTGCTTCTATATGCTTTATCTTATCTGCATGCAGTAGGGGTGCTGAAGTGGTGTGTTTTTTCAACAGCCTTTAGTCATTTACTTCTTTCCACTGGCTTCTTACCAACAGCTGTGCTTCACTGTGGCTCACAGTTTAACTTCAGACCATGTAACTTTACCATAAAAACATATTCTAAAATATTAAAACACCTCTGACACATGGAGATGGGCTGACATATGATGGAGACGTTTTAAGAATAGGGCCCAGTTCAGCGTCTCAGTGTTTTTAGGATGTGCTTTCTAATCTCTGCTGTTCTAATGCCGTAGATGATCGGGTTGAAACAGCCTGGGAACAACACATACATGGTGCTAAAGAACACCCGAACAGCGGCAGGTAAACCGTTTCTGATCCGATACGACAGGAAAGCAACAAGTGCGATGGTCAGGCTGACCGTGATGACTACAATGTGGGTGACGCAGGTGTGGAGAGTTTTGGCACATGACTTGCCGGATTTTAGCACAGAGCTGAATATGACGATATAAGAAGCAGTGATGAAGATGAAATCGGTCAAGACATTGAGGAATACAGTCATCAACCCAACCATGTTGTTGATGGCAGTACTTCCACAGGCCAGCTGCACTAAGGCCATGTGCTCACAGAAACAGTGGTTCATCACATTTGAAGCACAGAAGGACAATGTTCCTGCCAGACTCACAAACAGTGTAACCATGATGAAATTTCTTACCACATGCGGGATAATAAACTTGAGAAATTTAGGTAAAGCCATTTGTTCATGGTAGGTGAGAGGCTTACAGATGGCAAAGTAGCGGTCCAGAGCCATCCACACCAGCAACGTTGACTGAAACGTCCCAACAAAGTGAATGAAAAACATCTGGACCAGACATCCGATCAGAGAGATTCCCCTCCAGTCAAACAAGAAGCTCAGCAGCATGTGGGGGACCCAGAACACCGGGAGGCTCAGGTCCACACATGCCATGCCGGCGATGAGGATGCACATCGGTGAGTGGAGGCTCCTCTGTGAAACGACCACGTACAGCAGCAGGGAGTTGGCGGACAGCGACACAACGTACATGATGGAGAAAGGGATGAAGAGGACGGGCCTCAACACTCCCAGTTCACTGAAGCCGTCGAGGATGAAGTGTTTGTGCATGGTGACGTTCTTCATTCTCCCGTCCTCAGAAAACTCCTCCATTCAGGGATTTAGTTGGATTACCTGAAAACAGAGAAACACTTTTAAGAGTTCAATCAACAGTAGTACTACTGCTACACATAAAATATACATCAACATGTACTGCTGCTACTAACAGGAGTACTACTGCTACACATAGAATATACATCAACATGTACTGCTGCTACTAACAGTAGTACTACTGCTACACATAGAATATACATCAACATGTACTGCTGCTACTAACTAGTAGAATATACATCAACATGTACTGCTACTAACAGTAGTACATAGAATATACATCAACATGTACTGCTGCTACTAACAGTAGTACTACTGCTACACATAGAATATACATCAACATGTACTGCTGCTACTAACAGTAGTACTACCGCTCAACATGTACTGCTCAGTGAGGAGGCCAGCAGTCAGCCTGAGAACACAGAGAGATCCAGTGATTAGAACTTTATTTTATCAAGATAGTTTGATCTCTTCAAAAATAGATTTGCTTCAGAGCATTTTTCAATCTGTTCATCATTGTTTATAGTTTGACCGTCGATTCAGATGATGAGTAAACAGCTGATGAAGAAACACAATGCCAATATTAAGTAAACAAAGGACAAAAATATAACGTTACACATAATAAATGTAATGAGTTGTGAGACAATAATGTCTTTATCAGCAATATTTGACATCGTAGTGGGAAAACAATTATATGATGCTTTTTTTCTGTATATTTCAATGTCATTAATTATATGTAAATATAACATAACAAGGGAACGTAGCTGATTGAGAGTCTATTTCTTATTTTTTAAGCATCGCATTGCATTAAATCCTGAATATTAAAAAACAAAAGTTCAAAACAATCATAGTAATGGGTTAAAATCAGTCCCATGTTTCAGCCATGTTCATTGTTTGTTTTCACAGCAAATGAAACAAACAGGGATTTGCAAGATTTTTAAGTCACTCATGTATATTATTTATTAGTTGAGATGTGTTCTGTAGCAATGAGAACTCTGACTGTAATAAAGTGACATTTGGATCCTGTAATTAACATTTAAACTTCCTCACACATGGACAGTGCAGAGCTAATTTTTTCTCATTAAGACAAAGAGAATTGACTTCTTTAAACAGGCCAATGTTTGGATTCATCCCACTACCTATATTTCTCAAATCTTCCTCAGTGGAGACGACATCTGCTGCATGTCTGTCCTCCTGTGTTCAGTTATACCTTTCAACCTCTTAAGGATAGACGGTAGGACCTCTGAGGAAATATCAGGTGTGCTGAGAAACACAAAGAAACATTCTCCACATTTTGTGCCATTCAACAGAAGGTATGTGCTCTGGTTTCATGGTGACATTGAAAGGACTCAAGAGCAAATATATGTCAAAGCAAAAACAACACAGCAACACTACGACACACTTTGAGAAACAAACCAAAAGAGAAAACTGTAAACGTACTGAACGTATAATGCTATTTATCGAAAGATTCAGCCGGGGGAGTTCATCGTTTAACTTGTTTAGCTGATGTATTCTAGAAATATCACTATCTAGAGTAAGGCTGGTTAAATCACAAGAATCAAAACTTGAACTGATATAGAATAAATAAATAAATCAGCTGGTTTGCCTTGTTGGTGGTGTTTGGGAGTTGGTCAGTAAACGTGTCCCGTCTGCAGGTTGATGGTGTCAGCTGCTGACTCTCATCCATCCATCCCTTCCTCCACATGTCCCTGCTGAACAGCTGAACCACTGACTCAGCGCTTTAAACCCCCCCCGTCTGACCAAAGTCCCAGAGAGCATCAGCATCACGCGATCGAAATAAGAAAGTTAGTGTGGAAAACTTTGATTTTTCAAGCACCTTGAAGCAAATTCAAAAGCTCTTCCCAGTAAGATAAGGAGGACAGAACGGATCTTGATTGACTGATTTTAAAATAGTCTTCTCAAATTCACATTTCATGCCTTGAATTTCTCGTTCAGGTTCTCCTCTGATGGTCACTTTTCCAAGTTGGGAAATAATTTTTGCTATAATTTGGAAACTACATGTAAGCAGCACACAAACCCTCTCTTGAAATGTAAATGAATGTGAAACATACTGTATTGCCTGTACAAAGAAATAGACAAACCGAGCCAAAAATATAACCTCCTTGTCCGAGGTAACTAACTGTATGTTGACCTAACGTTAGCAGATATGATTTTGTTATTGGAAATGCGATCGTGACGAGTTGTTGTACGTGGGTTTTTCGGAGGTATCTGGGTTCCCCTAATTCTGTTACTACATAGCGGCACTGAATATATTAATAGTACGGAGAACCTGACTATACTTGCCTACTTTCCCCCCTGTATATATGTGCAGTTAGCCTAGATCTAAGGGTTGTAATTAACCTCAACATTTTTCTAAAAAGTAACTTTAAGGTGTTTGGAAACAATTTAAGCGACAGAGAGAGATTGTGCACTCGAGTAAATTGCATGATACTATGAACAGGTTAACTCTTAGGAAAGAGTCAACACAGGAAGCCTTTTGTCGGGTAACAGAAGTTCGGACTGGGCCAGTTGCGGGGGAGTGTCCACCGGTGCCCATTATTCTGACGTGTTGATTGGTGTAGTGGGAGTTAGTCCAGAGCTGACTGATGATTTATCATCTTGAAAACCCAGTAGGGTAGTGGTGTTTGGCGAATGGGGTTGCTGGTCCGGTCCGTGGTCTTGAAGCAGATAGTGCAGGAAAGTGGGTCGTGGTGGGGTCATCGGTGGTAGGTGGACTTTTGCGATTGGCTCTCCCTGGGGTGTTGCTGCATGGTCTGAAGATCCTGGTTGCGGCGTCATCCAGTCAGGTGCCCTTGGTCATGGTGGGTGTGCTGGAGAAGTCCCACATTGGTAAGGACAGGGTCTCTCTCCTACCGGTGCCATGAGTTGACAGCTGGAACTGCTCTTTAACTATCATAAGAGAGTATACTTAGTGCTACCATACTGCATGTTAGTATGCCTATAATTATGACCCATAGTTCCCATAGGTTTTTCCTTGTTTCTGTTCTATGTCTAGGACCCCTAGGGTCCTTCCTGTGGATCTGACACATGTTGTCTCTGGCTTTCTGCTGGTCTTGTGAGGTTATCTACTGTGTCTGACTCACTACCATGTCTTGCTGCTAATGAACCACTACTTGGTGTGCTACTGCTGGCCCTTCTGGTGGCTAGTCTATGGGATCATCTTTCCCCTTGAGGGCCCTGTGGTTGTCAGCTCCCTGAGAGAAGGTGTCGCCTTCCTCATCCTGGCAACGCTCTTCTTCCTGCGGGGAGGTGACACCTTCCCCTTGTTTACCCTGGCGGAAGTCCACCACCAGCTCTTTGGTTTTACCAGAGTTGATCTGGAGGCGGTTCCGCCGGCACCATCCTATAAAGTCCTGGTTCAGTTCTCTGTATTCCCTGTCATCACCGGCCAAAATGAAGCCAACGTTTGCAGTCATCAGAGAACTTTTTTCGGTGGGAGTTAGCACAGTTGTCTGTGAAGTTTGAGGTGTAAATGGTGAAGAGGAATGGAGCAAGAATGGTTCCTTGTGGGGCCCCATGCTGCAGGAAACCAGGTCCGACTCACACCCCCGTATCCTCACGTACTGTGGACGGTTGGTGAGGTAGTCCAGGATCCATGATCCACGCAGTGAGTTGGTGGTCCACCCCGGTCTGCTCCAGCTTGTCCCTCAGAAGCAAAGGCTGGATGGTGTTGAAGGCACTGGAGAAATCGAAAAACACGACTCTGACAGTGCTTCCAGCCTTTTCCAGGTGAGAAAGGCATCTTTGTAGCAGGTAGATGACAGCGTCATCCACCCCGATGCCAGATTGGTAGGCGAACTGAAGTGGGTCCAAAGATGAGCTTACCAGGGGGCGGAGATGCACAAGGACAAGCCTCTCCAGGGTCTTCATCAGGTGGGATGTTAAAGCCACCGGCCTGAAGCTGTTGAAGTCCTTGGGTCGCGGGGTCTTTGGGACTGGTACCACGCAGGATGTTCTCCACAGCTGTGGCACACTCCCCAGCTTCAGGCTCAGGTTGAAAAACCTGCTCCACTATCCCACATAGCTGGTCTGCACAGGATTTGAGGAGCCTTGAGCTGATGCCATCTTCACCAGCGGCCTTTCTCCCCTTGATCTTCTTCAGTTGTTTTCTCACCTGGTTTGTTGTGAGGGACGAGTTGGGGGGTGGGGGCTGTAGGTTGCTGGAAGGAGGATGGGGTGCTGGTCTTGGAGTGTAGTGTATGAGGAGGTTGGAAGGGAGCCGAGTGCTGTGGTGAAGGGGCCGGAGGAGGAGGGGCAATCTACAGGGGGTGCGGACGACGGGGGTTGCAGCAGCAGGGAGGTCTGGATGGGGGGAGGGGTGGGTGGCTGATTGAATCTGTTAAAGAATAAGTTAAGGTCATTCACCCACTTTTGGTCCCCCACAGGCTGTTGGTTGGGCCCCTTGTGGCCAGACATTGCCTTGAGGCCCTTCCAGACCCCGTTTATATTTTTCTGCTGCAACTGATCCTCCGTCTTCGTCCTGTAGAGTTTTTTCCCTTCCCTGATCTTCCTCCTCAGCTCCCTCTGCACAGTCTTCAGCTCCTCCTTGTTTTCTGATCTAAACAGGATCTTACAGGGGCGCCGTCTGCTCTGAGAAACTCTCTCTCTGACTCTCTGCTTCCAAATATTTTCGTCCACATGAAAAATGCGTTAATGGGTTTATCATCAAGATGGCGCCGCGGATGGCAGCCTCGGTACTGCACTCTCTGGTACTTTTTTCTGTTTTTCTATATTTGTTTTGGTTTTGAAACACCTCGTCCTCACTACTGTGCCCCTCGTTCATCAGCATGAATCCATGCTCAAGCAATATGTTTAGTTTATCAGAAATATTTATCATAATTAACATAATATCATTTATCAGGCTAATAACTTTGGATTATTATGCTTGCTAAAAATATTAGAGACGCTATTGTTATTATTACACCACATACGTTATGACCGACTTGCGTCTTATGCCTTAAATCATCCAATTCCTGTGAGTTCTCAATCTTGTCTGTTAAGCGGGGCGGCAGACCAGGTGGACCCAGGTGCGGACACAGACACTGAAGTGTTTTTTAACAAAGGTTTATTGCCAAGAACTTAGTATGGATTCTGAGACGGGGCTGTGAGTCCGGAGTGCAGAGGGGAAGATGAGTGGGAACCAGTCCGGGGCTGAATCCAGGGGGCAGGTGAATATATCAATTGTGCAGTGGAAGAGCAGGAACAGGCTGATGACCAGGGCTGGAGCAGAGCAGACGGAACTGCAGGGAAAAAACAAAACAGGATCAGGCAAGGGTTTAAGGAGCAAAGTTTAATCTCTGAATTACTGGCTTCGCAGTCACACATGGGGCTCCTAGCGATGTGTGCAAAGCTTTCCTCCCGCCATCCAAAAGGCTCCTTAGGGGGCCTCTCACCGTCCCTTTAGTGAGGTACAGGACTTTAATCGCATCCAAAAAGGCCTCTTAGTGATACACGCAAACTATTCTCTAACCTTGTCCTAAAGCCGCCCACAGTAATTCTGCTACCTTTCACCGTCCTAAAAAGGCTCCTAGCGATACATGCAATATTCTCTCTAACCAGCTCCTTCCCAAACTATTTGGTGGTTTTGCTGGTTTAACACTTTTCTCTTTTTTTTCACTCTGAAATGTATGAGCTCGCAGATTTCGTAATCTCTGTTACCTCTCTACTCCTTTAGACACCCCCCTTATCTAGAGCGTATAGGGACCTCTTGCCGGCTTCAAAACTTTTTTCTCTCCTATGATATTTATTTAGTTTTTCTAATGTATGAACTGCCTTCACCGCTTTCAGATATGACCACTCTGATTTAACATGCATGGATTCCACTCATCCTCTCTTTCTGCATCATGGTGATTCATTTCATACACATACTAAATTAGACTTAGACACACATAAAACATAAACTTAAATCCAGCTCTGTCTAATCAGTGCTCTTAGTTTATACACATTCTAGCGACATTAGTTTTGGTGATATTATACAGATTTCAGGTATTTCTGTGATTTCCCTTACTTGGGTGGATTCCTGCACTCAGATACAATCAGATTTTTCCGAAATAAAAGGCTCTGATTACCTTTTGAATTTAGTGGCCACTGATGTTCTGAGATGCAGGTTGATCCACCTGGGCTCTGATCCAAGCAGAAATTCTTAAAAACCATCTGGCTGGCTCTTCAAAATGTCAGGAAATCGGACTGGGCCAGTTGATTCAACTCAATTCAATTCAATTTATTTTGTATAGCCCAAAATCACAAATTACAAATTTGCCTCAGAGGGCTTTACAATCTGTACACATGCGACATCCTCTGTCCTGGGACCCTCACATCCTCTGTCCTGGGACCCTCACATCCTCTGTCCTGGGACCCTCACATCCTCTGTCCTGGGACCCTCACATCCTCTGTCCTGGGACATCCTCTGTCCTGGGACCCTCACATCCTCTGTCCTAGGACCCTCACATCCTCTGTCCTGGGACACTCACATCCTCTGTCCTAGGACCCTCACATCGGCACAGAAAAAAGCAGAAGTTCTTCAAAACCTCGTGTCTGGCTTGCCAAAATGTCGGGGTAACAGAAGTTTGGTTTGGGTCAGTTGATGAAGCCCGAATGACTGCTCCAACTCTTTAATTATTCTCTACTAAATACATTTTGGAGTCCGGATGATGTTTGAAGAAAGCACTGAAAACAAAGTTCGATGCAATACAATTTATTCTTTAAGCAAAGAATTCAACCCGAGTTGACTTTCCGGAAAGTGTACTGATTTGTTCTGTCTTGACATGGTCTTATATAATGTAACTACCTTTTTGATCTGTAAGCTCTTCCCTGTTTCTTTTGATCTGCAGGTGCGCTGAGCTTTTCATTATAACAATCATCTGCTCAAGAATATCATCTCTTTGCTTTTTTGTAATCAGGGTTAAAAAGTCCTTGATTTAGCATTCTCACACCTGTGCTTCTATATGCTTTATCTTATCTGCATGCAGTAGGGGTGCTGAAGTGGTGTGTTTTTTCAACAGCCTTTAGTCATTTACTTCTTTCCACTGGCTTCTTACCAACAGCTGTGCTTCACTGTGGCTCACAGTTTAACTTCAGACCATGTAACTTTACCATAAAAACATATTCTAAAATATTAAAACACCTCTGACACATGGAGATGGGCTGACATATGATGGAGATGTTTTAAGAATAGGGCCCAGTTCAGCGTCTCAGTGTTTTTAGGATGTGCTTTCTAATCTCTGCTGTTCTAATGCCGTAGATGATCGGGTTGAAACAGCTCGGGAACAACACGTACATGGTGCTAAAGAACACCCGAACAGCGGCAGGTAAACCGTTTCTGATCCGATACGACAGGAAAGCAACAAGTGCGATGGTCAGGCTGACCGTGATGACTACAATGTGGGTGACGCAGGTGTGGAGAGTTTTGGCACATGACTTGCCGGATTTTAGCACAGAGCTGAATATGACGATATAAGAAGCAGTGATGAAGATGAAATCGGTGAAAACATTGAGGAATACAGTCATCAACCCAACCATGTTGTTGATGGCAGTACTTCCACAGGCCAGCTGCACTAAGGCCATGTGCTCACAGAAACAGTGGTTCATCACATTTGAAGCACAGAAGGACAATGTTCCTGCCAGACTCACAAACAGTGGAACCATGATGAAATTTCTTACCACAAGCGGGATAATAAACTTGAGAAATTTAGGTAAAGCCATTTGTTCATGGTAGGTGAGAGGCTTACAGATGGCAAAGTAGCGGTCCAGAGCCATCCACACCAGCAACGTTGACTGAAACGTCCCAACAAAGTGAATGAAAAACATCTGGACCAGACATCCGATCAGAGAGATTCCCCTCCAGTCAAACAAGAAGCTCAGCAGCATGTGGGGGACCAAGAACAACGGGAGGCTCAGGTCCACACATGCCATGCCGGCGATGAGGATGCACATCGGTGAGTGGAGGCTCCTCTGTGAAACGACCACGTACAGCAGCAGGGAGTTGGCGGACAGCGACACAACGTACATGATGGAGAAAGGGATGAAGAGGACGGGCCTCAACACTCCCAGTTCACTGAAGCCGTCGAGGATGAAGTGTTTGTGCATGGTGACGTTCTTCATTCTCCCGTCCATCAGAAAACTCCTCCATTCAGGGATTTAGTTGGATTACCTGAAAACAGAGAAACACTTTTAAGAGTTCAATCAACAGGAGTACTACTGCTACACATAGAATATACATCAACATGTACTGCTGCTACTAACAGGAGTACTACTGCTACACATAGAATATACATCAACATGTACTGCTACTAACAGTAGTACTACTGCTACACATAGAATATACATCAACATGTACTGCTGCTACTAACAGTAGTACTACTGCTACACATAGAATATACATCAACATGTACTGCTGCTACTAACAGTAGTACTAACATAGAATATACATCAACATGTACTGCTGCTACTAACAGTAGTACTACTGCTACACATAGAATATACATCAACATGTACTGCTGCTACTAACAGTAGTACTACCGCTCAACATGTACTGCTCAGTGAGGAGGCCAGCAGTCAGCCTGAGAACACAGAGAGATCCAGTGATTAGAACTTTATTTTATCAAGATAGTTTGATCTCTTCAAAAATAGATTTGCTTCAGAGCATTTTTCAATCTGTTCATCATTGTTTATAGTTTGACCGTCGATTCAGATGATGAGTAAACAGCTGATGAAGAAACACAATGACAATATTAAGTAAACAAAGGACAAAACTATAACGTTACACATAATAAATGTAATGAGTTGTGAGACAATAATGTCTTCATCAGCAATATTTGACATTGTAATGGGAAAACAATTATATGCTTTTTTTCTGTATATTTCAATGTCATTAATTATATGTAAATATAACATAACAAGGGAACGTAGCTGATTGAGAGTCTATTTCTTATTTTTTAAGCATCGCATTGCATTAAATCCTCAATCATCCTGAATATTAAAAAACAAAAGTTCAAAACAATCATAGTAATGGGTTAAAATCAGTCCCATGTTTCAGCCATGTTCATTGTTTGTTTTCACAGCAAATGAAACAAACAGGGATTTGCAAGATTTTTAAGTCACTCATGTATATTATTTATTAGTTGAGATGTGTTCTGTAGCAATGAGAACTCTGAATGTAATAAAGTGACATTTGGATCCTGTAATTAACATTTAAACTTCCTCACACATGGACAGTGCAGAGCTAATTTTTTCTCATTAAGACAAAGAGAATTGACTTCTTTAAACAGGCCAATGTTTGGATTCATCCCACCACCTATATTTCTCAAATCTTCGCTTCTTAGCATCCTGTCAGCTCAAGTTCCAGTTTTACAAACATTTGCAAGCCTTTATTCGGCTCAAAGGTCAAATGAAAACAAGCTGCATACTGCTATAGTACTGTAGTTTGAGAGTGAAGCTCTGAGGTGACATCTGCAAAGACTCTTGATAGATTTGGCAGAAAATCCAACAATCGGTGTGATGACACAAGACCCATGATTTGAGTCACTTCAGGCCTCTCTGGATCTGTGGATGATGTTGCCTCATTCTGTGTTTTTGGGGCCACATTCTCTCTTCTCTGATACACATTATTTACCCCAAACACTCAACACACAACTATTAGTATTATTATGATTATTATTTACCAAACATTGTCTTTGTGTTTCACCATACTGTAATTCTACTAGCTGTCTCAGTGGAGACGACATCTGCTGCATGTCTGTCCTCCTATGTTCAGTTATACCTTTCAACCTCTTAAGGATAGACGGTAGGACCTCTGAGGAAATATCAGGTGTGCTGAGAAACACAAAGAAACATTCTCCACATTTTGTGCCATTCAACAGAAGGTATGTGCTCTGGTTTCATGGTGACATTGAAAGGACTCAAGAGCAAATATATGTCAAAGCAAAAACAACACAGCAACACTACGACACACTTTGAGAAACAAACCAAAAGAGAAAACTGTAAACGTACTGAACGTATAATGCTATTTATCGAAAGATTCAGCCGGGGGAGTTCATCGTTTAACTTGTTTAGCTGATGTATTCTAGAAATATCACTATCTAGAGTAAGGCTGGTTAAATCAAAAAAATCAAAACTTGAACTGATATAGAACAATCTGAGGTGAAATAACCTTCAACGATATGAGGTTGTCAAAAAAAAATCAGATTAGAGGATCAAAAACAAAGAGCAGGTTTGCCTTGTTGGTGGTGTTTGGGAGTTGGTCAGTAAACGTGTCCCGTCTGCAGGTTGATGGTGTCAGCCGCTGACTCTCATCCATCCCTTCCTCCACATGTCCCTGCTGAACCGCTGACTCAGCGCTTTAATACCCCCCACCCCCGTAGTATTGATACGCCCCAACGTTGCTTGTGCATTGACATGGTACTTTTTAACGGTTTTGATGTCATTTATTATCATGATATCAGATTTGATCTGCCACCGCCTTTGTTTCAACAAGCACAGCATGAATGATTTGCCAAAAGCTTCTTTTAGTAAACGTCCAAGCAGACAGGAGGACAGAAGACAGAAGACAGAAGACAGGAGGACAGGAGGACAGAAGACAGAAGACAGAGGACGGGAGCAATGACTGTCTTACAGATACCTTTCCCTACCTGTAAGCCACCGTAGTTTTCCGACACGTTTGGAAAGGGAAGGCTGAGCTGAGGGGTATTTAGTTGGTTGCAACCTACCACAAACATCTAGATGTCATTAAAACTTACACACTATCCCTTTAAAGCAAATTCAAAAGCTCTTAGCAGTAAATTAAAGTCGGACCGAACGGATCCTGATTGACTGAACAGTAAAACTGTCTCCTCAAAACTGACAATTCATGCCTTAAATTGTCTAAATTTCTCTCTCAGATTTAATCATTTCTCTTGAGTTGATAAATAAGGTAATCTGATATCTGTGTTGGCCCCTACCTATTTTTACATTTATTGATTTGGCAGATGTAGCTATGGGCCAGGGGCCAACAATCAAGGGATGTAGGGGGGCCATGGTTCATGGAGGACCAGAGGCAAAGTGTTGACCTCCACCGTAACCAGCTACTTCAGTGGAAGGGTGTAGTTTTCCTTGTCTTCAAAGGAGTTGGGATTGCTGGAAGTGCTGGAGGGCCGAATGATTAGGTGGATCTTGAAACCCACAAAGAGAAAAACGCGGATTAGCTGGACACTTCAGTGAAGTGAAGTTGTGTTTTCTACTGGCTCTTTCAATAACCAGAAGTTAGGGGTGTAGGTCAGCAAATAGACCGCGAAAGGGCAGCATGGCTGTCTGATAAGGAAGAAAGGTCCTAAGGTGCAAAACCGTCTCCTATGTCAGTCTAATATCTATTTGATATTGTACCTTGGACTACCTGTACATTGGGACCACTGCTTTGGGTCTGATGACTAAGCCTCTTTTGCTCTCCACACAGACTTTTTACCTGCATTCAATCAAACTTACTCCAACGTGATACTACTCATTCGGCAACCAGAGCGACTCCGAAACTACAAGTTCAACAAATTGTATTTCAGGCCTTTGATCCTCGAAACCCGATGGCTGCCATGGTCATCTCTTTTTGTTTTGGCACGCTACTGCTGTCACTCAACTCACCTGGCACTGCCCTCTTCCCCAGTGAATTACAAGACAACCTACACTGGACCAAGTGTACAACAACAGATTCCACCACAAACCAGACCGATGACCTATTTGGTCCTTTTTCACAGACATGCCCTGCTCCCAATGGACCCATGTGCTGGTGTGGTACCCTTTCTTTAAATAGTTAAATACATTCTCAACTTCAGAGTGGTGACTACCTGAGGGACCTGAATCACCATGAGTGAGGGGCTGCCAGAGTATTCTAGCTCCATCCATCTAGGCCCCCCCTTAGTAGTGACATGGAAGTGACACACAAACAACAAGGTCAGCGTTATAATAGCCAAATAGTATTATTATAAATCATAAATAAATAAAGTGGAGCTGGTCAGTCGTCTTTAATACCACGTATGGAAGTCAAAGCTCAGTTGGCATATTTAAAATTGACTAGACCTTCTTGTGACTGTTTGGGCAGTGAGTTCTTGTACTATTCATAATGAATCATAAACACATACAGGATTAACCAGATTGACCTGCTGGGGGACGCCGTATGGGTACAACGTGACCTTCAGTGTGCACTGAAGTGTGCACACAAACAAATTTGCAAGTAATCAGACCTCTGTGTGATTGTAATACAGTAAAACCTGGGCCCTTCAGGGTGTCTAAAGCTCTGGGGCCCCAGGGCATTTGCTCACTTTGCCTGGTTCAGTATTACTGTTGAAAAGAACAGTGAAAACTGTTTATTAACACAGGAAATAAAAAAGGCTGATTTCAAGTATCTAAACTATTTAATCTGTTTTTATCGCAGTACATATAACGGTATCATCAGCGTATATGTTGGCCGATAAGTGGAAAGAAATTGAAGTACAGAAATGTCAAAGATATGTTGGAGTTAATTTAGAAACAGTGTGTCCATTACATAGGCTGTTCAACGGAGAGCACTGATCATTTATTATTAAACTGTAAAAAGTACAATATGTTATGTGTTTGCGTTAAAAGAAACTCTCAAATATTGATTTATCAGCCCAAAATAAATCCAGAATTAGTTGGGCTCTTACTTTTTGTGATGGAAGTTTTAAGTCCACCTGGATAGAAACAAGGTCTTTTTTCAAACTTCCGATGAATTTTTATACTCATACAGTTTTATTTACAAAATATATTTATATGTGTTCTGTATCACTAAAATGCATTGTTTCTCTTTAAGCCTATTTTGAAGCCTTTTACGCCACAGTACTTGATGTAAACACACATATGTTGTCACAGTGAGACGTTACATCCACCAGTTAGAGGTCCTCTGTAGGTCAAAGCTCTGTTAGTTGTCCTTGTTGTGGTGGACATGAGGACATGAGGACACAGGGATGTCCTCCAGTTAGAGGTCCTCTGTAGGTCAAAGCTCTGTTAGTTGTCCTCCAGTTAGAGGTCCTCTGTAGGTCAAAGCTCTGTTAGTTGTCCTTGTTGTGGTGGACATGAGGACATGAGGACATCAGGGACTCGTCCTCCAGTTAGAGGTCCTCTGTAGGTCAAAGCTCTGTTAGTTGTCCTTGTTGTGGTGGACATGAGGACATGAGGACATCAGGGACTCGTCCTCCAGTTAGAGGTCCTCTGTAGGTCAAAGCTCTGTTAGTTGTCCTTGTTGTGGTGGACATGAGGACATGAGGACATCAGGGACTCGTCTTGTTTGCTGTATCCTTTGACAGTAATGAGCCCCGGAGGAGCTCCTCTCTGTATCTCTTCATCATCTGTAACCACGAGGACAACCCCAGAGGAGTCTGTGGACACCTGGACACTCTGGAGGCTCCAACCAGTTTCACTAACAGGCCAATTATCATCATGGGAGGACGCTCTGCTGTCGCTATGGTTACTACAGAACACAGGGTAGTGTTTGGGCTACTGTGTAGTGACCACATGAAAGATAATGTTTTCTTGTTTCTCTGACGGGGGTTGATGGCAGCCACCAGACAAATGTTTTACTGAGAGATTAGAAAACAAGGACGGCACTAATAGGAAAAACAAATCCTATTTACTTCTAATCCCCCGATCATTTTCCAAACAATCATCATTTTTAGATAGATTTCCTTTGCCTCAAAAGAGCCACTAGTTTAAATCATTTCCCCCAAAAAACATCTTCCCATAAATAATCCATCACAATAAACCATTAAACACCTTTATGTTTTGTCCAAACATAATCGTATGGTGAGGTGGTTAAATCCAGGGATGGTTTGAAATATGTCTACCAAAGACATCTAGTCTTCAGAGCCTGTGAAGGTCTGGGGCTGTCAGGAGATTTCTAAATTATTCCTGGACAATCTTAACTTTGAAACTTTGAAAAAGTAAATACGGGGAAATTGTGTAAAAGGATCTGGCTCCTTCAAAGTTTTTGACGAATTTGTCACCAGATTAGTGCTGAGAATGTTTTAGGCCAAACTAGCTGATCAGACCAGCTCTCTATGGAGACAATGGATGTGTCTTAGCCTCACTCCTCCAATCTGTCCATTAGAAATAAAAGCAACCTGATTAGGTCCCTAACTAAAAATGAGTGGTTAAAAAAGTAGGATGTTTGAACTTTTTAGAAATGTGTTTTCATTCATTTGCTACTGTAAAATAACTGAGGTATTGATTTTTCTTAGAAGCATCTATCTAGAGGGCCTCTGGGCCAAACGGAGAACCGTTACTGGGACTCTGATCCAGATCCAGGTCACAGCTGATCCTGCTCTCATGGTCCTCCTCAGCTGTCTTTGGGACTTTGTAGATCAACAGGGCCAGAGGAAACAAAGTAGGCTCTCTGATATCTAAATCCAATCTTCAATATTAATAATGATAATACATTTATTTGTATAGCGCTTAAAAGGTACTCAACGGCACTTTACATGGTAAAGACAGAAACAATAAAAGCAATAACAATGTAAACAAGGCAGAGAGATGACATCATAGCAGAAATAAACAAAACAACAAAATAGGTGTTTCGTGTAAAAACCTGATTTCAAATGTAGGCTCTTAGCATTAGCCTCTTCTCTTTCACGATATTGACCACTGATTTGTTCCGTGCAGTGTGTTTTAAACAAAAGTACATTTACTCATACTTGATTTGCTTTCTGAAACCAATAGACCTGACACACTCAATTTTAGAAACAGTCACATCATGTTGTGTCAGATTTGAGAAATGAGATGAATGTATTTAATAGCAGAGGGGAAATAAAAAGTACTATGTAAACAGAAAATATCATGTTTATTAAGACAAAGTCGGAGCAGCAACCAACGTGACTCATGATAGTTTCTACCAGTTTTCTTGACTTTAATCATCATCATTTTGAAACGTTAGGATGCAGCTGCAGCAGGTTGAGAACGAGGTCACATCTTTGTCCCTTAGGTGAAGGCCGGAAACCGTGATAAAGTAAATGATAGCAGAGTGTTACTGAGTATAAAGGGAGATAAATATCAACACAGTACACCTTTGAGTCCTCCTGCTTCCTTCACTGAGCATTTCATGCTTCCACCAGGTTCAGTACATCAACAGGGCCATTTGGTATCCCGGGGCACATTTGGGTCAAACATAACTTCAGTACTACCACACAGTAGTACTACTACTAGTACTACTAGTACTAGTAGTACTAGTAGTACTAGTGTCTCCATCTCCCCACTGTTGCAAAGACTCACAACACACACTGGAGACTTGTGATAGAAGCTCTGTAAATAACCGGAGATTCTGCGTATAAATGAAACACCTTTGGGGCTTTTCGATTGTTCGAGTCCTAACCCTAACCCTAACCCAGGAAAATGAACTTAACACTGTAGCCAACACTGATCAAAAATATATCTAATTTCTTCCAATCAGTACTGCCTCAGCTGCTTGGTCTGGTTGTACTGGTCACAGGTCCTTCATCTAACTATTCATTCAGGGCCACGAGGCTCCTTTTCTTCTGATGTCACTTCCTGTCTATTTCTGTGTCAAGAAGCCAAATAAATGTAATTCTTCTTTACATTATTATTCATATTTCTGTTTGATGTAGCTTCTTTTTCTTTCTTTGTCAATTAAAATATGACTGGCTGATTCTACATTAATTTAACTCAATAAAAAATGAAGTAAAAAGAATGTGTTTGTATCCATAGATTGCTCAGTGCATCCTGGCTACACTCTTTACAATACAATCCAAGTGTGCAAAGCATGTTCTGCTCATTATTTATTCCATTTGTTTTATTTTATTCTAAACAGCACAGATCTACTGATACCAGGTTGAGTCGAAGTTCATGTTATTCTATTGTACATGTCCCTGAGATCAGCACTGTCACACATACAGGTCAACAGTACAGCCTCTGATTTGGCGAAAGACTCGGCCCAATGCATCATGGGATACATCTTCTCAGTTGGCTTCAGCTAACAGCTAACAACAACAACAACAACAACTCCTTTCAACACAAAAAATGGTTAATAATCACAGGAGACATTAATTAATGGAATTATTACAAAGATTCTTAAAAACAGTGCTGTTCAATTCTGGATTGCAAATTTTCTTTAAAGGCCTTTAAAGTGAGTGCCTAGACCGTTGCATTCCAGAGATATACCAAAAATAGTTATTATTAGTATTTATACTTTAGGTCGAGCTAAAGGGTGGTGTTTGTTTTCTAATCAATGCTCTAACAATAAGGGGCGTCTGGAGATTAGAGAGACCTCTTTAGGATTTAAGCCACAATAAAATAGACTTGGCTTAATGCTCCAGCTCTGCAAAATGTTTAGAACTTTATTTTAAGTTTGTTGGTATGTATGTAACATGGAGGACAGGGATAGGAACAAGAGTCACATGCTTCTCATCCATCCATTTTCTGACACTTATCCGGGGCGATTCGCCATGGCAACTAGGAGGATCCTGATCAGATGCCTCAACTGGTTCCTGTCAACAAAGGATCAGCATCTCTACTCAGAGCTTCCTCTGGATGTTTGAGCTCCTCTCACTATCTCTAGGGCTGAGCCCGGACTCCCTACGAAGGAAGATCATTTCGGCCGCTTGTGTCCTCCATCTCTTTTCTTTCTGTCACTACCCAAAGCTCGTGACCATAGAAGGTGTCTGAACGTAGATGGACTGGTAAATCAAGAACTATGCCTTCCTGTTCAGCTTCATCTTCACCACAACAGTCCGATACAACGTCTTCATCGCTGCTGACGCTAAACCGAACCTTCTGTCCATCTCACGTTCCATTTTACCTTTAACTTGTGAACAAGACCCCAAAATACTACAACTCCCTATCTTCAGTCAGTGACTAGCTCCCAGTTTGAAAGGAACAATCCACTGTTTTCCAGCAGAGAACTTTGAACACAGACTTGGAGGTCAACAAGTTCACTTTCCAGAGAGTCAACTAGGGTTGAATATTTTGCTTAAAGAATAAACTGTATTGCATCAAACTCTGTCTGTTTTCAGTGCTTTCTTCAAACATCATCGGGACTCCAAAAGGTATTTAGTAGAATAAAGGCCTTGAGCTTCACGCTACTATGTGTAACAGGAGTACTACTGCTACACATAGAATATACATCAATATGTAGTGCTGCTACTAACAGTAGTACTACTGATACACATAGAATATACATCAATATGTAGTGCTGCTACATACATTAGAACCACATGGAGTGAAAACTGCAAAAGAGGTTGAAAAGTTGAGTTAATTGACTTTATTTTTAGCTTGACATTAGAATACTTCAAAGGTCTGATTAAAGCAAACAAGTTAAACTTATTATCAAAAGCCGACATTTGACATCAGGCTTTTACCTATGACTCTGATTTTGGACATTTTCAGGCCGTACATTACAGGGCTAAAGAGCGGTTGACATGTAAGCCAGTATAACGATAAAAATATTCGCATCATATTGGGTAAACTGTTCATATTAAACCTGCTCTGTATTAATTCAAAGCTAGCCCCAACAGAGAAGTTCAAGAGGGAAGCAAGGTGAGGTGTGCAGGTACTGACAGCTTTCTGTCTGGTCTGTTTAGAGCCAGAAAAACAAACTTTAAAAATCCTCATGTAGGTGTAAATGATAAAAATGAAAGCTCCAAAGATTGTGCCAAAAGATGCAATGAGCCCATATGTGTTAACTAGACGGGTATCAGAGCAGGCCAGCTTCACAACCGAGTGGCTGTCACAGTAAACTTTGTAAATGATGTTCCCACACAGCTCGGAATGGGAATTTAAATATATTATGAAAATACATGCAAGCAAAGGGTATAACCATGTCAGAGCAATAAGAGTGGCAATCTTATTAGAGGTCATATGTGTGTTATATTGCAGAGGAAAACAGATAGCAAGATATCTGTCATAAGACATGATGGCTAAGTTTAAATATTCAATAGCTCCATAAGTGTGGACACAGAAAATCTGCAGGAAACAAAGTGGAGCAGAAACAGTGTGAACGTCAGAGAGGATCTGAACCAGAAGGAATGGAAACACCCCTGTACTACCATACAGTTCATTTACAAACAGGCTGCACAGAAAAAGGTACATAGGTTCATGTAAGCTTCTGTTCATACAGATAACAGCAATGAGAAATACGTTGACAATAACTATAGCAATGTATAGAGACATGACCATCATAAAATAAAATAACCTCAAAGTTCCCGTGTCAAAGTAGGCTGCAAGTGTGAAAAAGGAAACGTGCGTAGAGTTGATCATCATTATCCTCCTTCTGGTTCACAACAACTCTACTGTGCAACTCAAGCAATTATTGTGTTATCTCTGGTTATAGATTGGTAAATATGTAACTTCCTTCAACCTTGACTTTGGCACAATGTGCAACTTAAACATAGAGCACACATGAACAGAACTCAGTAAAGTGATGCTTAGCAGATTCAGTATCATGGAAACAATTGTAAAAAACATTCCTAAATGGACCATTTTCTTCTCAAAGTCACAATGAGGTTTTGGTTAAAATGAACAAAACAAAGTCAGCCACATTGTGTGAATTTGAGCTTTCACCTCCCTCCTCACTGTTCATGTGAGTCCCTCTGTACTGGGCTGAAACCCGGCATTGACTTCTTATAAAACATTTAAAGACAGAGGAAACCCACAGCATCTGATCAGCATGTGACCTCAATACAACATCTCCCAATGATTCTCAACCTTTCATCAGTTAAAGTCAGCAGAAAGAAAACTTTTTCAAGCTTCTGTCTGTAACTTCTAACCCCAGAGACCGTTTAGGAACTCATGTTTGTTATCACTTCATCAGTGACCTTAAATAATGTGTTTCAGTCATCTTTGTTCCTTTCCTCAATCCATCTATACTCGTTTGTCCCAGACAACTCTATCACAGGGCTGACATAAAGTTTATTGACAAACTAAAACCACCTATATAGACTAATCAATTAACCAAACCTACTTTGACTTTGATTCGTAGGAAAGCTTGTGGAATCAAACCCATGCCATTCTCGCAGTGCGGTGACAGGCCAGTTTTAGTTGGCCACCTGGGAAGTATGGCGACAGCGAGGAATAACCAGACATGTGGGAAAGAACGCAACGGGGTGCAGATACTGAGGTTGCAGATGTAAGCAAATCACACATTACGAGTTACCCTCAAGGTCTGTCCGAGCAGGGAGTCATGGTCCTACAGGAAAGGCTTGTCAAGGGCAAGTTAAAGCAAACCAGGATGTGGTTTGAAGAATACCTTCAGGAACATGAGGACCAAAAATCATGAAAGAAGAGAAAAGGAAGCCCAAGGCTTGTGAACAAACCAGGATGAAGTGACAGCTGAAGAATATTTATGGTGCAAACTCTCCTGGATAAGAAAGTGTTAATTAATTGGATTAGATCTTATTTGGAATCTTGCAGACCAGTTTCCTGAGAAACCTGCAAAGACACTTCAGTACCGACAGGTGGAGGTCGAGGAGCGCAAAGCCTCAATGAACAAACAGACTTCACTTTATCAATCACTGAGGATGTAAAGCAGAATCAGGGAGATTAGGTTGACATGTGGCTGGTAGACAAACCAAGGGTCTAAAGTATTCTTAAGACCTGTCAGTTCTGTCAAAACTAAAACCATCCAAATCCAGAAGTCAAGCTCTGAAGAGGGCACTGCGTCATCCTGATTCCCACTGCTTTTCTTGACCGTCCTTTTCAGCGTTCAAAAGGAAAACCAGCAGTGCTGAGGTAATGTTGACATCTCTCCCAGATGAACCGAACACATTGGTTTTAGATCAACTCCCCGGCTGAGAAGGTACAAACGGACCAGGACTCCTTATCCCCAATATTACCCAGCGCTGATGTGTGTAGATCTCTATGAAGGAGTAATCCACACAAGGTACCTGGACCTGATGGTATCCCCTGCTGAGCTCTCAAGGTGTGTGCCGACCAATTGGCATTTGTCTTCTCAAACATTTTCGACCTTTTGAATATTTCACGCCACGCAAGTTTCAAGAAGGCCATGATTTCCCTGTCCATAAAGACCAAAGCCCTCTGAATGACAACAACACAGCAGCTCTCACCTCCTCAACCATGAACTGCTTCAGTCCAGACCTTCATCACCTCCTCCCTCCCTGACTGACTGGACCCATTCCATTTGCATTCGAGACAAACAGATCAACAGACATCATCATCACTTTCGCTCTCCACACTGACCTTTCCCACCTGGACCAGAGGATCACATATGTGGGAATGATGTCCTTTGAGTTCAGCATTCAAAACCATTGTGCTCTATAAGCTCTTCATCAAACTCAGAGACCTGGGAATCAACACACTGGATCATGACAGGCAGACCCGAGCTGTGCAGATTGGCACCACCACATCCTCCAGCCTGACTCTCAATAATAATCATTTTAATAAATTATAATTGTAGCAACAAGTGTTAAGCAGGAACATGGAGGCTGTAGTTGCCTTGCAATTATAGATCCAGACTCAGCAGTTCACGAGTCAAAAATACCTGCAGAAAGCGGCAGGAGGAGAAACACCATACTATGGAAGAGAGAAGATCTCGAGCTAGTAACATTAACGGGACAAAGATGCATACAGATGGCGAGCGAGCCGAGGACAGAGGAGCTGAGTGCATCATGGGAAGTCTCCCGGCAGTCTAGGCATAGAGCAGCATAATGAATAAATGAATGAATATTTCATGTTTGTGTCTGGTCCTTTACATGACCCGTTCTCCATTGACTAACAGCAAACCAAACATCCAGGCATGTTAGTCCGCCATCACCTAACAGCACATCAACCAAACATAATCATGAACATTATCCAAATATCAACATTACCGCTCCAGGAGATATCCCACTATGGATAAAAATGGAAAAAAAACTAATTCACACACAGACTAAATCTACTTCCATTAGTGCCAAAACACTGTATATTGATCCAGTTCATAAACCAATAGTCTGCAATCCATCTATAAGAACTCTTCTCCTCCTTTCACATGCTTTGGGAAGATATTCAGAAAATGTAAAAAACATGATCAAAAGAGTATTTAATCCATGCATTTAAACCATAAAGCTGATCTAATATGTTTTATTTATCTGATGAGCATTGTTGGAGTGAGCCTGGTGTCCTTAATGTTATTGCCAACGGCTGCTTCACAGTACTTGCTGTGATCATGACAATACAGATTTAGAACATGAGTGGGTTTCACATGCTGTCTGTTCATTGTAAATAAGAAAAGATAAGATCTTTATTGACCTCAGAAGGAAATTCAAATGCTGAAGCAGCACAAGAAACAGACTGCAGAGGTATGAAACAGGTCAAAGCGTGTTAAAAATGGAATAAATAACAATGGAATACCTTTTTCAAAATGACATACACAATTATAAAAGCTGAGGTCACATGATCGTGATTTGTGCAAACATTACAGATATGACTAGTTGTGAAAATTCATCAGACATGTTAATGTAGTAAACTGAATTGTTCACTTAATAAGATAATGAAGAAGAGATATGTATGTTTCATTTATGTAATATTCATAATGTAATATAATATCAATCTTAATATATGTATATGGGTGTAATTGTAAATTTGATTTTAAGTCTAGCTCAATCTGACATGGCATTGTGCTATTTCTAAAAGTGTTGTTAGACTTTATCAGGAGTGCCGTGGATTTTCCTGTATTAACAGAGAACAAATTGTTGAGTTAATGTACTTTATTTGTGTCATTATAAGAAGCACAGATCTACATTAAAGTACACAGTCTGATTAAAATAGCTCATCTATGAAAACCTGTTAAACAATTTAATATTAATAGTCTCGATTTGATATCAGACTTTTACATATGACACGGATTTTGGACAGATTCAGGCCGTACAGTACAGGGTTGAAGAGCGGCGGGCATGTTAGAAAATATAACGATAGAAAAATTCTGAAGACATTGGGTAGATTGTTCATATTAAACCTGCTCTGTAATACTTCAAAGCAAGCACCAACAGAAAAGTTCAAGAGGGAAGCGAGGTGAGGTGTGCAGGTACTGACAGCTTTCTGTCTGGTCTGTTTAGAGCCAGAGAAACAAACTAGAAGAATTTTCATGTAAGAGTAAAGGATTAAAAGTAAAGAGCCAAAGATTGTGCTAAAAGTTGCAATCAGTCCATATACGTTAATTGCATTGGTATCAGAGCAGGACAGCTTTACAACAGAGTAGTTATCACAGTAAACTTTGTAAATGATGTTCCCACAGAGCTTTAAAGGAGAAGTCAAAAATAACAAAACAACCATTGCAAAACAAGGAAATAACCACGTTGAAGCAATAAGAGTGGCAATCTTATAATATGTCATACGTGTGTTATATTAGCGGATAACAGATAGCAAGATATCGGTCATAAGACATGATGGCTAAGTTTAAGTATTCAACAGCTCCATAAGAGTGAACACAGAAAATCTGCAGGAAACAAAGTGGAGCAGAAACAGTGTGAACGTCAGAGAGGATCTGAACCAGAAGGAATGGAAACAACCCTGTACTACCATACAGTTCATTTACAAACAGGCTGCACAGAAAAAGGTACATAGGTTCATGTAAGCTTCTGTTCATACAGATAACAGCAATCAGAAAAATATTTGAAAGAACTATTAACATATATACAGACAAAATAACCATGAAACATACATATTTAAAACCACCGGTGTCAAAGTAGGCAGCAAGTGTGAAATAAGAAACCTGTGTGGAGTTAATCATCATTCTCACTTTGGTTTCTGACAATATTACTGTGCACACAAACAAATAATTATGTTAACATTTGTTATATATTTGTTAAAATGTCACTGGTTTAAATCTGGACTGGGTTGGAACTTAAACACCAAACACACATGACCATAAATCAGTGTGGTAATCCTGAACAGAATAATTGTCATGAAAACAGTTTTAACAAACACCCCCAAATCTACCATTTCATTCAATATCATACTGAGCTTACAAATGACTGAGAAATTGAGCATTCACCTATTGTCCTTCAGGATTAATGACAACTGAGTTGAAACGATTGATGTCTTTTATACTTTTCAAGACAGAGGACACCAACAGCAGCAGAATGACCTCATTGTGAATGATCCCATTGATAGCGATTGATTAATTATTCAGCAAAAAAGTCAACTTTGTAGAATGACTTTAGAACATTTCACACAGTTTAGAAAAACTAAAAAGAAAGACAAAGAAATGGTTCCCATCAATACCCGTTTTTTTTTAATCACCAATTAATCTTACCATCTATTCCAACTCATCCTGTTCATGTTTTTTTTAATCACAACCCTTATTGGACAAGAAACTGGGTACAGAGTGGTGGGGTCGCCAGTCCGTCACAGGGCGGACGTATGTAGACAGGTGACGATTAACACTTACACTCACCACTATGAGCAATTTAGAATCACTTCCTCATCAAACCTAACCTACGTAATGTTGGTTTGTGGATGGAAACAGCCAGCTTGTAAAAATCAGTCCCAGAAATCAGTGATGTCGTCCCAAAATCATAAAGAAACATAATGTGGCCTCAACCTTGTTGTTGTGGAGGGGTTTGTCCCAGTGACCCTGGGAGCTGTGTTGTCAGAGGAAATAACTCCTGGTAGGGTCTCCCAAGACAGTTTGGACCAAGAGATGAGGCCAGACTAATGTCTTTCGTTGGAGTCCTGGAATGGTTACGCCAAGGGACTTGGGTACAGGGGCTTTTACTTTCCATGTATAAAGTAAGGTCTTTTGCATGTCTCATAGTACGCCCACAAATCTGGGTTGTCCTTTAGAGACAGGGCGAAGAGCTCAGACATCCAAAATGAACTTAAAACTGCTGGTTTGCTTTAAAAGGAGTAAGCTGATATAATAATAATAATAATAATTAAGCCTTTATTAGTCCCACAATGGGGAAATTACAGTTCTCTGCATTTAACCAATCCCAGAGGAGCAGTGGGCTGCTAAGAAACACCCGGGGAGCAACTGGGGGTTAGGTGTCTCACTCAGGGACACCTCGGCATGTAGAGGGGTTCGAACCACCAACCTTGTGGTTATGGGACATGCGCTCTACCTCGTGAGCCACAGCCTTTCCTCCTGGACAGGTTCACATGAAGCTGTTCTGGAAGCCAACTGGGAGGGAAGCACGGGGGAAACCCAAACCACCCGATAGGGATAACATATGCCATCTACTTGGGAAAGCCTCCGACACTTCCATGAAAGTTCCCTTGAAGATCCAGGGACTAGTTGCAGAGACCGGGAAACTAGTTGCAGAGGACTGGAGACTAGCTTAAAGATCCAGGGGCAAGTTGCAAAGGCGGGAGGCTAGCTGCAGAGGCTGTGAAACTAGCCGAAAGGTCCAGGGACTAGTTGCAGAGGCCTGAAAACTAGCTGGTAGGTCCAAGGATGTGTTGCAGAGGCAAGATAATAGTTGTAAAGGTCAAGGGACTAGTTGCAGATGCTTTCAAACTAGCTGAAAGGTCCAAGAACAAGTTGCAGATGCCTGGAGACTAGCTGTAGAGGTCCAGGGACTAGAGGTAGAAGTCCAGGGACTAGATGTAGAGGTCCAGGGAGTAGTTGCAGAGGTCCAGGGAGTAGTTACAAATGACTGGAAACTAGTTGGAAGTTCGAGGGACTATTTGCAGAGGCCTGGAAACCAGCTGAAAGGTCCATGGACTAGATATAGAGGTCCGGGGACTAGTTGCACAGGCCTGGGGACTAGCTGTAGAGGTCCAGAGACTAGTTGTAGAGGTCAAGGTTGCAGAGGACTGGTGACAGAGACAGGGTCCCCAGCAAGAAAAAAGTTGCAGTAGTCCAGGTAGTACAAGTCAAGTTCCTGAATGAGCAGTCTAACAGGTAATGAAAGAAAGAGTTGATCTTGGGTCACAGCTGGGTTCCTTCCTTTCATCAGTTTACAACAGCATAATACCTGCATTTCTTAAATGGCATGCAAGTTCAGAATATTATTCATACTAATACATACATATCATATATGTAGATTTGTGTTTACTTAATATATATGTATATATAATTATTATTTGTAAGTGATGGAGTAAATTTGCACTTAATTACTTCCACAGGAATAAGGCAACAATAAACTAATGACCTGTTACTGAACGAACTACCGATCAGCGTTCAGGCTTGCATGGCCTAAAAATACAAAATTTACAACTGAAATCTTGTCTTCCAACAAAGACGCACCAATATATCTAACTTTCCTCTCACCAGCTTTCCAGCAGGCTAACAAGTGTTTAGGATATCAAATGACCAATAATATGGTGTTAGAGGAGAGGACCTGTGCTCAGAGGGTCATATGTTCAGGTCAACTTGGTTTTCCACGCTGTTGTAGTTGTTTCGAAAAGTCCCAGAAGAAAGACATGAAAACATAAAGCATTATTGAACTGTTTATTGAGTGGAACTTGTTTCTTTCAAAATGTATAAAGGTTCACACAAACTGCACTTAACAAATGTATTTTCCTCTTCTATTAAATAAAATCAAGTCATTTCTCTCCATCTGACAGAGTAAGGCACGCTTCTTTCAAAAAATTGTAAATCATGATTACCACTATGAAATTGTATAAATCTTAATGTTCCCTTTATTTGTAGAAGCAAAACTGTTTCAACAATACACAATATTGGGTTTTCTGTTATAATCCATCCTATGGCAAAATTAAGCCAAAGCTGAAAAATCTGCGGGATGGTCGTAAGTGGTCTACATTCAACAAATGTGTCTACATAGGATACGGATATTGGACATATTCAGGCCATATAGCAAAGGGTTTAAGAGCGGTTGGCATGTAAGCCAGTATAATGATAGAAAAATACGCAACATGTTGGGAACACCGTTCATATTAAATCTGCTTTGTAAGATTTCAAAACAAGCTCCAAAAGAAAAGTTGAGCAGAGAAACGATGTGAGGTGTGCAGGTACTGACAGCTTTCTGTCTGGTCTGTTTAGAACCAGAGAAACAAACTTTAAGAATCCTCATGTAAGTGTAAAGGATTAGAGATACGGGACATGCAATGGTGAGACAAGTAGCTAAGAGTCCATAGATGTTGCTGGCTGTTGTATAAGAGCATGCCAGTTTCATAATGGTGTAGTTGTCACAGTACACTTTGTTAATGATGTTTCCACACAGCTGTAAAGAGCTACTCAATATGACTGGAACAATACATAAAACAGAACCATAGGACCATATGAGAGCAATAAGTACTGTAATCTTGTTTGACGTCATACGTGTGTTATATTGTAGAGGATAACAGATAGCAAGGTATCGGTCATAAGCCATGATGGTTAAATTGAAAAATTCCACACAAGCATAAGAATACAAACAGAAAATCTGCAGGAAACAATAGGGCACAGAAACAGTGTGAACGTCAGAAAGGATCTGAACCAGAAGGAATGGAAACAACCCTGTACTACCATACAGTTCATTTACAAACAGGCTGCACAGAAAAAGGTACATAGGTTCATGTAAGCTTCTGTTCATACAGATAACCGCAATCAGAAAAAGATTGGAACAAACAATAACAACATACCAAGACAAAACCATCATGAAAAATAAGTATTTAAAAACCCCGGTGTTAAAGTAGGCACTAAGTGTGAAATATGAAACCTGCGTTGAGTTGATCATGATTCTCCTCACAACAGCAGATTTTTGTGTAATGACACAAAACAGATAAAATATCATACCCTTCACAAAAGTCAATGTAATTCTGAGATAATTAATAATAAATCACAATTAATTCATGATGTGTGAATTCTAACATTCACCTACTGTAGTCAGTCCCTCTTAACTGAGCTGAAACTGCTGCTTCTGCTTCTTTTAACCTTGTCAAGTCAGAGGACGTCCACAGCGGTGGACTCAGCTAATTATCAAAGGACCCATTAAGCCTCTAACGTTAGCGTGAAAACAAACTGAACTACCTTTTGCAAATTGGAAAACAAAGGTCAGAAAAAATGACTGTAGGGAAATAATGATTTCTTCCGTACTTTCACATAACAAGTTGCTTCTGAATTGTCACTCTTAAAGAGCCCATAAAAAAAATAGTATTAAAGTATTACCTTATCTAATTGATTTTACTACCAAACTGAGTACGAGATCTGAAGAGGGGCTGGACTCTATCCTTTTCTGGAGTTGCCCAGGGTAAGAGGCGACAGGAGGGTGTGGGGATACTCACGGCTTTGGAGTTTTCCCAGAGAACGAGAGGGTCGCCTCCCTGCGACTGCGAGTCGTGGGGGGGAGTCTCTAGCTGTAGTTTGTGCCTATACACCGAACAGTCACAAATCAAAACCGTAGAAAATACACATTGTGACAATGTTAATGCACTAACAGTGATATTATCCTCGGTTGATATACATTTCATTAGAGACTGTACCAACTCCAAGTGCTTAACACCTTCCTAGTATGTGTTGTGTAAATGTCATCGGCAGCAGTTTTCATGCATTACCGTTCTTTAGCTGTTAGATGAACGCACCGAAAAGTGTGCTCCAGTTATCGGGGTATCACACTGCTCAGCCTCCCCGGGAAAGTCTACTCCAGGGTGCTGGAAAGGAGGCTCTGGCTGATTGTCGAACCTCAGATTCAGGAGGAGCAATGCAGATTCCATCCTGGCCGTGGAACATTTGACCGGCTCTTAACTCTTGCAGGCTTGTTGGAGGGGGCATGGGAGTTTGCTCATCCAGTCAATATGTGTTTTGTGGACTTGGACAAGGCCTACGACCGTGTCCCTCTGGGAGTCCTGCGGGGGGTACTTCGGGAATATGGGGTACCTGGTTCGTTGACATGAGCCATTTGGTCCTTGTAAGAGCTGTGTCTGGATACTCGGCACAAAGTCAAGCTAGTTCCAAGTGCTTGTTGGCCTCCTCCAGGGTAATCCTTTGTCACCAATCCTGTTTGGGGTTTTCATGGACAGGATTTCAAGGCGCAGCCGGGAGGAGGAGAGTGTCCGGTTTGGGGAGCTCAGAATTGCATCCCTGCTTTTTGCGGATGAAGTTGTTCTGTTGGCTCCTTCAGAACGTGACCTTCAGCACGCACTGGGGCGTTTTGCAGCCGAGTGTGAAGTGGTTGGGATGAGTCAGTGACTCCAAGTCTGAGGCCATGGTTCTCTGCTGGAAAACGGTGGATTGCACCCTCTGGGTTGGGAGTGAGTCACTGCCCCAAGCGAGGGAGTTCAAGTATGTCGGGGTCTTATTCACAAGTGAGGGTAAAATGGAACGGGAGATGGACAGGTGGTTCGGTGCAGCGTCAGCAGTGATGCGGGCGTTGTACCGGACCGTTTTGGTGAAGAAGGAGCTGAGCCGTAAGGCAAAGGTCTCGATTTACCAGTCCATCTACGTTTCGACCCTCACCTATGGTCATGAGCTTTGGGTAGTGACCGAAAGAATGAGATTGCGGATACAAGTGGCCAAAATGAGCTTTCTTTGAAGGGTGGCTGGATTCAGCCTTAGAGATAGGGGGAGGAGCTCAGGCATCCGGAGGGAGCTCGGAGTAGAGCCGCTGCTTCATTTAAGTCGAAAGGGGCCAGGTGAGGTGGTTCGGGCACCTGATCAGAATGCCCCCTGGACGCCTCCCTTTAGAGGTTTTCCGGGCATGTCCAATTGGTAAGAGGCCCCGGGGTAGACCCAAAACACGCTGGAGGGATTACATATCTCATCTGGCCTGGGAACGGGGTTCCCCAGGAGGAGCTGGAAAGTATTGCTGGGGAGAAGGACGTCTGGAGTACCCCGCGACTCTGCCCCGGATAAGCAGAAGATGATGGATGGATGGAGTTATAGTAGAGTAGAGTAAAGTAAAGTAAGTAAAGTGAAGTGAAGTGGACATCTTTCAAAGTCCTGGAGTTAAAGCGAAGTAGTCAACTGTAGTCAAGTGAAGTGAACTAAACCAAAGTAAGTTCAAGTGAAGTAAAAGTATTGAAGAAGACTTGAAACTAGAGATTGAGACCATAAACTCATGTTTACAATGTTTACTGAGGCAATAAATCAAGAGAGAAGTAGAGTAATTTTCTCATAGACTACTATACAACCAGAGGAGTCGCCCCCTGATGGACAATAGACAGAATGCAGCTTTAACACATGAAGCTTTGACTTAACTTTTTCAGAACCAGCGTTTCTCTCCTGTTTCATACCCATGGTTATCCCATCATAATCTAAAATTAGTATTAAAGTATTACCTTATCTAATTTATTTTAGTACCAGACTGCCATACCCATCAGAGGCCTAAAAGGAACCAGGTCCACTGTGTAGCTTGTAGTTATTTGTTAAATTGTATTTTTTGGGGTAACACTGTAGGTACCAATAAGAGCATTATCAACTGAAATGATAGGGGATATGAAGTCGAATCTTGTCAAGGGACCTTGAAGTAAAATCCAACTTTAACTTTAACAAGAGGGTTTTTAGATCAGGAAAGAAGGAGGAGCTGAGGACTGTGCAGAGGGAGCTGAGGAGGAAGATCAGGGAAGGAAAAACAGTCTACAGGACGAAGATGGAGGATCAGCTGCAGCAGAACAACATCAGCGGAGTCTGGAAGGGCCTCAAGGCCATGTCTGGCCACAAGGGGCCCAACCAACAACCTGTGGGGGACCAACAGTGGGTGAATGATCTGAACTCATTCTTTAACAGATTTGATCAACCATCCACCCCTCCCCCCACCCAGACCTCCCTGCTGCTGCAACCCCCATCGTCTGCACCCCCTGTGGATTGCCCCTCTTCCTCCTCCTCCACCCCCTTTTCCACAACACTCAGCTCCCCTCCACACTCCTCAAACACTGCACTCCACCCCAACTCCAACAACCTACAGCACACAGCCCCCTTCCCCCCACTTGTCCCTCACAAATAACCAGGTGAGAAAAGAACTGAAGAAGATAAAGGTGAGAAAGGCCACGGGTCCGGACGGCATCAGCTCAAGGCTCCTGAGATCCTGCGCAGACCAGCTGTGCGGGATAGTGGAGCACATCTTTAACTTGAGCTTGAAGCTGGGGAGGGTACCACAGCTATGGAAGACGTCCTGCGTGGTACCAGTCCCAAAGACCCCGGGGGCCAAGGACTTCAGCAGCTTCAGGCCGGTGGCTTTAACATCCCACCTGATGAAGACCCTGGAGCGGCTGGTCCTTGGGCACCTCCGCCCATGGTGATCTCATCTTTGGACCCACTTCAGTTCGCTTATCAATCTGGCATCAGGGTGGATGACGCTGTCATCTACCTGCTACAAAGATGCCTTTCTCACCTGGAAAAGGCTGGAAGCACTGTGAGAGTCATGTTCTTCGACTTCTCCAGTGCCTTCAACACCATCCAGCCTTTGCTTCTGAGGGACAAGTTGGAGCAGACCGGGGTGGACCACCACCTCACTGTATGGATCCTGGACTACCTCACCAACCGTCCACAGTATGTGAGGATAAGGGAGTGTGAGTTAGTTCTGGTGTCCTGCAGCACGGGGGCCCCACAAGGAACCGTTCTGGCTCCATTCCTCTTCTCCATCTACACATCACACTTCAAACACAACTCTGCAAACTGCCACCTGCAAAAGTTATCTTATGACTCCGTCAGCCTCATATCCGCCGGTGACGACAAGGAATACAGAGAACTGAAACAAGACTTTATAGGATGGTGCCAGCTGAACCACCTCCAGATCAACTCTGGTAAAACCAAAGAGCTGGTGGTGGACTTCCACCGGGGTAAACACTGTCCTCTGGAACCAGTGAACATCCAGGGAAAGGACATTGAGATTGTGAAATCTTATAAGTACCTGGGTGTTCACTTGAACAATAAACTGGACTGGACTGATCACACTAATGCACTATACAAAAAGGGTCAGAGCAGACTGTATCTGCTGAGGAGACTGAGGTCCTTTGGAGTGCAGGGAGCACTCCTGAAGACCTTCTTTGACTCTGTGGTGGCATCAGCCATTTTTTATGCAGTGGTCTGCTGGAGCAGCAGCATCTCGACAGCTGACAGGAAGAGAATAAATAAACTTGTCAAGAAAGCCAGCAGTATTCTGGGGTGTCCGCTGGATACGGTGGAGGTGGTGGGAGACAGAAGGATGATGACCAAGCTGTCACCCCCCCCCCCCCCCCCCCCCATGCAGGACACCCTGGCAGCTCTGTGCAGCTCCTTCAGCCACTGGCTGCTTCAACCCCAGTGTGTGAAGGAGAGGTACTGCAAGTCCTTCCTTCCTGCTGCTGTCAGGCTGCACAACCAGCTCTGCTCCCAGCAGACCAATACACTAATACACTAATACACTGTGCAATACAATATTTATAATAGTTTCTGTCTGTATATATAATATTACTCTGGTTCCTGCCACCTCCAAAAGTTTTCCGATGACTCCTCCATTGTTGGATGTATCACCAGGGACAACGAGGAGGAGTACAGAGGACTGATTGAAAGCTTCATCACATGGTGCAGCAACAACCACCTGAAGCTCAACATCAGCAAGACCAAGGAGCTTGTGGTGGACTACCAGAGGAACAGAAGCCCCCCTGTCCCTGTTTTCATTCAGGGAGGGGAGGTGGAGAGGGTTGAGTCCTACAAGTACCTTGGGGTGCAGATAAACAATAAACTGGACTGGACACACAACACTGACGCCCTCTACAGGAAAGGACAGAGCAGGCTGTTCTTCCTAAGGAGGCTGAGGTCCTTCAATGTGTGCAATAAACTGCTCAAGGCATTCTACCAGTCTGTGGTAGCCAGCGCCCTCTTCTTCTACCAGTCTGTGGTAGCCAGCGCCCTCTTCTTCTACCAGTCTGTGGTAACCAGTGCCCTCTTCTTCTACCAGTCTGTGGTAGCCAGCGCCCTCTTCTTCGCTGTAGCGTGCTGGGGTGGTGGCATCAGGACTGGAGATGCCAACAAACTTAATAAGCTGGTGAGGAAAGCCAGCTCTGTGGTGGGTCTGGACCTGGACAATCTGGAGTCAGTGGGTGAGAGGAGGATGAAGGCCAAACTCGGAGCCATCCTGGACAATCCCTCTCACCCTCTCCATGAGGAACTGTGGCAGCTGGGCAGCTCTTTCAGACGCTCATTTGTAACTTGTAATTTGCCATCAGACTGTATAACAACAGCGGAGACCACAGTCTGTCAACATGCTGACCAGCCCCCCCCCCATGTGGATATACTGTACATTCTTATGTATTCTTATACATTTCTTATTTTTGTTCTATCTTTATTTTGTTGTATAGTATGTGTATTTATTGTCTGTGTCTGTGTAGTTGAGCTGCTGCAACACTCGAATTTCCCCCATGGGGATCAATAAAGGAATATAATAATGATTCTCTACTGTTCTTTACTGTTTTTTATTGCTCATTTGCTTATTTATAATACTTATTTTGATCTTGTGTTTTTTTAATTTACTATGTCTCTTGTTTTGCACTATCCTCTTTGCTGCTGTAATCCTGTAAATTTCCCCGCTGCGGGACTAATAAAGGATTATTTTATCTTATCTTATCTTATATATACTCATCTATCTTGATGACGGATGCCACTCTAATCTGTGTTTCTGTTATTTTCTGCTCGATCACTGAAATGGTGTAACATTTTCTACAATGAGCTGATGAGTTCCTCTGAGTCACTAAACGTCTACACAGATGCTGCGCCTTTCGTGGGTTTTGGGGGGTTCTATCATGGCCAGTGGTTCGATAGTCACTGGGGTCTCTCTTTTCACAGTTTGATCTCCGTCTGTGCAATAATGAAGTTGTTATCGTTATCATCAACAGAGGGCACTTCTCTTCCAAAAACATCATGCCTTTTATGAGAAACATAACATGGTCAGCCTTCACACCTTTATTACCAGCCCGTCACGTGCAGGTAACATAAAAGCTGATTAACTTTCCAGTTTTACATTCCAGACTTTCCGGAGCATCTTTCCAGAGACCAGCAGTATCAGTATCAGTTTCCCCTTGTTAGACCCTGATGCTTTCCTAAATCAAAGCCTCATGGGTAAATGTATTGGCTCAGCTAAGATGTATATGTTTACAACATACATTTAAGGCCCATACTTGCTCCGCTTCTCCTTATTTCTTACCCCAGTTAATCTTCCTGTGTCTAAATCATGGTTTAATGATCAATTAGAGGTGATCCTCAGGAAAAGATCACCTCAGCATTAGTCAGGGCATTCTTTAAGAATAGGGGCTGCTTCTTCGGCCACAAACCAAGGGTTCTCATCTACTTCCCTGAGAAAAATGTTACGTTGGTCATCCTCTGCCTTCACCTCCATCAGTAAAGCCTTAAAATAAGGGACCGTAAGTCATTCATATGGCTGGTGGTGGTGTCACTTTAAGGTAGTGTCTTGCAATACTGGCATGTAATTTAATTTGTCCCATAGCATGGGATAGCATGATCTTATTCATGTATAATATTTCCCTGGTCTAACGTGACTGTTTCTCATTTCCTGGTCGGAAGGGTACTGGTCCCAAGGACCCAATTTCTCATTTCCTGGTTGTAAGTGACCTGTGGTAGAGTTACCCCGATTTTCTATTTTCCTAGTCTAACATGACCTGGTCTAACTAGACAGTATTCTCATTCCCGGGGTTAAAAAACCCCACAAACAAACTCTCATCTCCTTTATCCGGTCTCCGTGGACTCCCAGGATCTCTCTGTGGTCTAACTCTACCCACCAATCCTGTTTTGCAGTCTTACATGACCACAACTATCCTGTTCTGCGGTCTAACATGACCCCCCACTATTCTGTGCTGCAATCTAACTGGAACCCCAACTTTTATGTTTTGCGGTCTAACATGACCCCCACCTATCCTTTCCTGCGGTCTGTCGAGACCCCCGCAATCAATTCTATGATCTGTTGTGATCCCACCTGACTTTACTGTTGTCTATTTGGACCCGCACTATCCTGTTCTGCAGTCTATCAAGACCTCCCCCAACCTTGTCTGCAGTCTATCTAGACCCTACCCTATCCTTTGCTATGGTTTACTTGAACCCTCTTAAATTAAAGCAATAGGGAAGTTATTTATTTTATATATTTATATACAATAATTCTCTCTTTTGGGGGATTGTGCTAATCGCCAAAGACTTTGCATTATTCATTTCTTATGTGTAATAAATATTGTTAATTTAATTTAAGTCTCTCCTGATTGAAATGAAACTTAGCGGAAGTTCAGTCAGGAAGTCTATCATTAAACTCCTTTTCATTCATAATCTCAGACACTCTGTCCCCGTGACTACTCTATCAGCTGATTGTGGGTTTCACTTTAGGTTTCTGCCGGGGTTTCCTTAAGCCAATCAAAATCGTTACTGTCAAACTTTACAAATGTTCTCCCTTCTGCTGCTGTCAGTTGTCAATTCAGCACGAACAGATGCGACCCTCCTCCACCCCAATCACCTCCACTCGGCATCACAGTCTTGCTCCTCATTCATCATTGGATGCAGCGAGTCACTACATCACCACCACCATCACCACCAGTGTCTGGACTCCAGGGGGATTGTGCTTGTCTGGCCTCAGCATCACTGCCCCTCTGTTAAACCAATCGCCAAAGACTTTGCATCACTCATTTCTTATGTGTAATAAATTATTGGTAATTTTATTGAAGTCTCCATCCATCCATCCATCCATCCATCTTCCTCCGCTTATCCGGGGCCGGGTCACGGGGGCAGCAAGCTAAGGAGGGTCCTCCAGACGTCCTTCTCCCCAGCAACACTTTCCAGCTCCTCCTGGCGAACTCCGTTCCCAGGCCAGACGAGATATGTAATCCCTCCAGCGTGTTTTGGGTCTACCCCGGGGCCTCTTACCAGTTGGACGTGCCTGGAAAACCTCTAAAGGGAGGCGTCCAGGGGGCATCCTGATCAGATGCCCGAACCACCTCAGCTGGCCCCTTTCGACGCAAAGGAGCAGCGGCTCTACTCCGAGCTCCCTCCGGATGTCTGAGCTCCTCACCCTATCTCTAAGGCTGAGCCCAGCCACCCTACGAAGGAAGCTCATTTCGGCCGCTTGTATCCGCGATCTCATTCTTTCGGTCACTACCCAAAGCTCATGACCATAGGTGAGGGTTGGAATGTAGATGGACTGGTAAATCGAGAGCTTTGCCTTACGGCTCAGCTCGTTATTCACCACAACGGTCCGGTACAATGCCCTCATCACTGCTGACGCTGCACCGAACCGCCTGTCCATCTCCCGCTCCATTTTACCCTCACTCGTGAATAAGATCCCGAGATACTTGAACTCCTCGCTTGGGGCAGAGATGAAAGCGTTTCTTCCAGCCGCGAAATTAGAGCGCATCCACAAGATTTCTAAATCATATTGCGCGGCAAAAAGCATAACCAAACAACACTCACTCTCCCTCCATAGCCATCCCAATTTCGCCATGTGCGTCATTCCCCAGGGACGCTCTTTCATATCCCACTTGCTGGACATGGCGTCCATCTTTTTACAACGATCTGGTCACTTCCTCTGATTCGCTGAACTTCTATACGGATGCCGCGCCATCTGTGGATTTTGGGGGTTTATTAAGGCCAGTGGTTTCCTAGCCACTGGCTTCCCCGTTGCAGTGGCCTGCTTTTTCTGTAAATGCAAGCGCATCTCTGTTATGTGTGATAATCAAGCTGTTGCCGACATCATCAAAAGAGGGCGCCATCTGTCCATAGGCCAATCCAGTCTCAGTAACAGTTCCCCCTTGTCACACCCTGATGCTTTCCTAGAGCAAAGCCTCATGGGGAAATATATGGAGTCAGCCAAGGTTTATATGAGGAAGGGTTTGGCAGTTTCCAACGTGAGAACATATGATTTTGTTTAGAGTACTTTCACTTTGTTATGTGTTTCTGTTGGCATGCCTCTTAAACCGGTTCTCATAAACACTGTGTGTGCTTTCATTTTCTACTTCAGTGACTTTTGCCATTTCAAACCTCCATATATTTGCAGTTTGATTTCTGGCATTCAATTTAATATTAGGTGTTATGATCCTGCTTCACTAAGTTTGTTTTCTAATTCAGCCATCAAATTACTGTTGAAAGGAATTTCTGAAGCTTTGCCCCCAGTTCCTGACCAAAGACAGCCTATTACTCATCCTCTTCTGCACATGATGCTGACAGTACTCGTGGAAAATGGATGCTTTACTTGATTTAGTTATTTTATTAGCTTTCTATGTTTCTTCAGATGTGGCGAATTTACTACATCTTCGAAATCCTTTAACCCTAATAGATACATCACATTTTCCGATCTGGCCTTTCCTTCCTGCCACTATAGACTACATCTGAAACACTCCAAATGTGGAGGCGTGTGCTCGGTAATTGTGGCTTGTACAGACTCTCTTTTTTGCCCATTTAAATCTATGGTTAACTACCTACGCTTAAGACCCATTACTTCCTCTAATTCTGCTTTATTTCTTACCCAAGGGAATCTTACTGTATGTAAATCATGGTTTAATTTTCATTTTGAGTTACTCCTCACTAGAAGCAACTTATCTCCTCAGCATTACTCAGAGTATTCTTTTAGAATATGGGCTGCTACTTTGGCTGCAAACCAAGGCATCTCATCTACATCCCTGCAACAAAAGGGCCACAATACTTGTAAATCAGAGGTCTTTAAAGCCTTAAAATATCTGGTAAGTCATCCATATAACTGGTGGTGGTGTCATTTCATGTCTTTCTTCATGTCGTGTGAATTGCATTTCTTCAATTTGTCTCATAGCATGTGTTAGCAATATTTTATCCATGCAAATGTTCATTATATATAAACTAAATCTACTTCTGCATTCTATTGTTCTGGTGGATATTATCTCATCAATGTGTAATGCCATTATCGTTCATTAGACTGAGACTATTAGCTGGTTTGAAGTGACTATGGTCGAAATTTGCTGGTCCCACAGACTGGTTCTCAATCTCACGGTCTAACGTGACCGTTTTCTCATTTCCTGGTCTAACATGACCTGGTCCGAAGTGACAGTTTTTCATTTACCTGGTCTAACCTGATCGTTTTCCATCCCCCAGGTCTAACGTGACCGTTTCTCATATCCTGGTTGGAAGTGACCTTGTCCCAAGAACCCAATTTCTCATTTCCTGGTCGGAAGTGACCTGGTCCAGAGTGACCCAAATTTATAATTTCCTGGTCTAACGTGACCTGGTCAAGAAGGACCGCTTTTCTCAATTTCTGGTCAAACATCTCCTTTATCCGTTCTCCGGAGACTCTTACAATCTCTCTCTGGTCTAACTGTACCCACTTATCCTGTCCTCTCACTTGACCACAACTATCCTGTTCTGCGGTCAAACATGACCCCATTGTCCTGTGCTGCGGTCCTACTTGACCAACAAGTATTCTTTTCTGCGTTCTAACTTGAACCACAGCTATTCTGTTCTACGGCCTAAAGAGATCCTCCATATCCTTTCCTGCTGCCTGTCGAGACCCCCAGTATCAATTCGGTGATCTGTTGAGATCCCACCAGACTTTACTGTGGTCTATCTTGACTTTGCTGATCTCAGCGTTGTGCTCCTCTGTTATACGGCTTGGCCATGGAGTCCAATAGCCAAATACTTTGTATTATTCATTCTTATGCATGTGTAATAAATTATTGTTAAATTTTATTGAAGTATCTCCTGATTGAAATGAAGCTTAGTGAAAGTTTAGTCAGGAAGACTCATTCATAATCTCATTCACTCTGTCCCTGTGACTACTCTATCAGCTGATTGGGGGCATTCACGTAAAGTTGACCAACCAGTTTCTGCCACGGTTTTCTTAACCAATCTCATCGTTGCTGTCAAACTTTAAAAATATGCTCTCTGCTGCTGTCAGTTGTCATTTCAGCATAATTCAGATGCAACTCTCATCCACCCCAGTCTCTGCCAGTCGTCAGCAGAGGCAGCATAAGGATTGCAGTAAGTCCCCCCACCACCACCACCACCAGTGTCTGGACTCCAGGGGGATTGTGCTTTGCTGATCTCAGCGTTGTGCTCCTCTGTTATACGCGTGGCCATGGAGTCCAATAGCAAAAGGCTTTGTATTATTCACTCTTATGCATGTGTAATGAATTATTGTTGAATTTGATTGAAGTCTCTCCTGATTGAAATAAGGTAAATAATACGTTTGGAGAATCTGTCACACGTGTCTTTCTGAGATTTGACGTCTTTACTGTTTGCAGGCTGAATTCTGTAGAATAGTTTTTGCTGTGCGTCCAGGAAAGGATACATTTAACATCTTAACTAGTTTGATTTCTGTAAATATAGAAAGTCTAAATCATTCATTTTGTGCAAACTTGTTGTTGTGAACCAAACAGATGATGATAAACTCCACACAGGTTTCACATTTCACTTTTGGAGCCTACTTTGATCTTGGGCTGTTTAAATACTTATTTTTCATGATTATTATGTGTTTTTATGTTGTAATTGTTTGCACCAATCTTTTGCTCATTGTGGTTATCTGTATGAACAGAAGCTTACATGAACCTATGTACCTTTTTCTGTGCAGCCTGTTTGTAAATGAACTGTTTGGTAGTACAGGGTTGTTTCCATTCCTTCTGGTTCAGATCCTCTCTGACGTTCACACTGTTTCTGTGCCCTTTTGTTTCCTGCAGATTTTCTGTTTGTACACTTATACAAACGTACAGTTTTATAATTTGGCCATCATGTCTTATGACAGATATCTTGCAATATGTTATCCTCTACAATATAACACACGTATGGCATTTAAAAAGGTTACCATGCTTATTGCTTTAACGTGGTTATTCACTCTTCTTAATGTTGTAGTAATGATATCTTTGACTGCATCTTTACAGCTGTGTGGGAAAATAATTGAAAGAGTGCTCTGTGACAACTACTCTGTTGTGAAACTGGCCTGCTATGACACAACGGTCAACAACATCTATGGACTGATGTACACTTTCATTGTATTATTTGGTCTTGCAACAGTAATCTTTTACTCTTACATGAGGATTCTTAGAGTGTGTTTCTCTGGCTCTAAACAGACCAGACAGAAAGCTGTCAGTACCTGCACACCTCATCTCGCTTCCCTCCTGAACTTCTCCTTTGGGTGTTTCTTTGAAATAGTGCAGAGCAGGCTTAATTTGAACAGAGTTCCCATTATGTTACGCATCTTTTTATCTTTATACTTTCTCACTTGTCAACCGCTCTTCAACCCTTTAATGTACGGACTGAATTTGACCAAAATCCGCATCATATGTAAAAGTCTGGTCTTTGGTAAAATGTAAGGTACTGTTGAAAGCCATGTAGTTTTTTTCCTGAGCTTCAATAACATGAAAATGTCATGTTAGTAGCAAATGTCTGCCTAAGGAATGTGGGTGTTAAAAAATAAACATCTAAACAAAAGTTTGAATCTTTGAGTGGAAAACTGTCATGTTTGTAATTTGTTGAGTTGGCTAAAAGGATGCATCTTGACATGAATTGTGCATTATATTTATTTACAACGTTTTTCACATAAGGCAGCATATTAAAATCAGCAAAACATTTATATTCCTCCAATGAATCGCCACCTTATCGTGGTGGAGGGGTTTGTGTGCCCTAGTGATCCTGAGAGCTGTGTTGTCGGGGGCAATAGCTCCTGGCAGGGTCTCCCAAGGCAAAGTGGTCTCGGGGAGGGGTCAGACTAAGAGCGATTCACAAAACCCCAATGAATCGGACGATGCAAGGTTGTGGCACCTTGCCCGGAATAGGGAAACCGGGGCACCCTCCTTGAGCCAGACCCGGTGGCCGGGCCTTGGCACATGGGGCCCGGCCGGGCCCAGCCCGAAAAAGTAGGGTGGCTGGGCTCAGCCTTAGAGAGAGGGTGAGGAGCTCAGCCTTAGAGAGAGGGTGAGGAGCTCAGACATCCGGAGGGAGCTCGGAGTAGAGCCGCTGCTCCTTCGCGTCGAAAGGGGCCAGCTGAGGTGGCTCGGGCATCTGATCAGGATGCCTCCTGGTTCCCCAGGAGGAGCTGGAAAGTGTTGCTGGGGAGAAGGACGTCTGGAGGACCCTCCTTAGCTTGCTGCCCCCGTGACCCGGCCCCGGATAAGCGGAAGGAAATGGATGGATGGATGGAAATTAAAAAATTGTGCAGTTGCTGCTTTGTCAGTGGTTGTAATGGTTATAGAAATACACTGTGATTAAAGTCCTGTGCTGAACAACTATTTGAATAAAGTCACTCTTCCAGTTCCTGACATGTAAAGGTGCCGTACATTGTAAACAGCTGGACCAGTAGGACAATTACATTATCAGCTCATATGTGAAGAAGCCTTTTCATTTTGCATTTTTGTTTATTTTATATATTTTCTTAATCCTTAATTTTAGTATGTAAAGCATTTTGAATTACCTTGTTGTAAAAAGATGTTGTGCAAATAGTTCAATAAACAAAAACAAAATAAATGTTGTTCCGGTAACACTTTTTATGAGGCCCATCTCTATAAAGCATTAAAGATACTTTGCATACTTAAAGTTATAAGCACTGATGAATATACATAACGCGTATATATCAATACACATAGTTATAAACATTATGAATCATTTTATAAAGACTTATGAAGTCATTATCAAGCATTATAAAGCAATTTAAATTGGAATAGCCCATATCATTGGTAGATATTGAACAATCAAAAGTATGTCATTTGAACACAAGAAACTGCAGTGCAAATGCCAATGAATGCAAATCACCACTGGGACCACTATGTATACACTGTGTGTGAAATGTTTTACTTGAAAACCCAAATCTTCCTGTGCTAATATTTTTGTCTGTTTACATTTGTTTAAAACAACACTTTTGGTGGATTTGTGTTCACCAGTGGAAAGCAAAGTTACTTCCCCTCATAAAAAACAACCCCTAATATTTCATTTGTGTCTGATATTGTAGAGGATAGAAGATAACGAGATATCTGTCATAAGACACAATGGCTAAGGTTAATAATTCTACACATAAGAGTACACATAGCAAAATAATAATGTTGGTAGATTGAGGTGCTAAAGTAGTGTGATGAGAGAAAATGGATGGAATAGTCTGGAGTCAGAAAAGATGAAGTGCTATTCAAGTGTGCTATTCAAGTGTGCTATTCAAGTGTGCTATTCAAGTGTGCTATTCAAGTGTGCTATTCAAGTGTGCTATTCAAGTGTGCTATTCAAGTGTGCTATTCAAGTGTGCCAAAAGAACAGAGGGATTTGTACCCATGCTCATCCAGTCAGTCAATGGGGGAAGTGTTAAATCATCATTGATAACAGGACTTATCAGGCTGAAGAGAAATGTAACTCCTTCCTGTCATTCTACAAAGCAAACATTGAGACCATCTACAACCAACTGACCACTTGCAAAACCCAAATGGACTCCAACCAACTCTACGAAGCGTTTCAATCTGGATTCAGATCTCATCACAGCACAGAAACGGCCCTAATCAAAGTCACCAACGATCTCCTCCTCTCCTCAGATGACCACTCCTTCAACATCCTAATACTACTCGACCTCAGTGCTGCCTTTGACACCATCAACTACTCCATCCTCCTCTCCCGTCCTGAGTCCTCCCTCCATATCATGTCACAGCCCTCTCCTGGTTCAAAGCAAACCTCTCTGACTGCCAACAGTTCATTCACATCAATAAGTTAAACTCTGACAAAGCCCCAGTCTCTCAAGATGTCCCAATGTCCTCTTCATCCTCAACATACTGCCCGTTGGTAACATCATACCAACCATGGTCGCCATTTCCACTACTACGCTGACGACATCCAGCTCTACATTTCCACAAAATCCATCACCCCCACCACCCACTTCACCATCACCAACTGCCTCAAAGATATAATGGATGCAAAAACAAATCTCAGGGACAGCCTTTTTTAACCTACCTAACATTTAAAAAGATAGGCACATCCTGTCACAAAGTGATGCAGAAAAATTAGTTCATCCATTTGTTACTACTAGACTAGATTACTTATCAGGCTGCTCTAATACATCACTTAAATCTCTACAGTTGATCCAGAATGCTGCAGCATGTGTTCTAACAAAAACTCAGAAAATAGATCATATTACTCCAGTATTAGCTTCTCTGCACTGGCTCCCTGTTAAATCAAGAATCCAATTAAAATGCAGTCCTTAAATGCAGGGTTACCTGTGGTTCCTGGAGTCTCAAGAAGTATAATGGGAGCCAGAGCCTTGAGCTATCAGGCTTCTCTTCTGTGGAATCAGCTTTCAGTTTCAGTCCAGGATGGAAACACACTCACCACATTTAAGACTAAGCTAAACGCTTATAGTTAGGGCTGGTTCAGGTTTATAGTTAAAGCTGGTTCAGGTTTATAGTTAGGGCTGGTTCAGGTTTATAGTTAGGACTGGTTCAGGTCTATAGTTAGGGCTGGTTCAGGTTTATAGTTAGGGCTGGTTCAGGTCTATAGTTAGGACTGGTTCAGGTTTATAGTTAGGACTGGTTCAGGTCTATAGTTAGGCCTGGTTCAGGTCTATAGTTAGGACTGGTTCAGGTCTATAGTTAGGGCTGGTTCAGGTCTATAGTTAGGACTGGTTCAGGTTTATAGTTAGGACTGGTTCAGGTCTATAGTTAGGACTGGTTCAGGTCTATAGTTAGGACTGGTTAGGTTTTAGTTAGGACTGGTTCTAGGTTTATAGTTAGGACTGGTTCAGGTCTATAGTTAGGACTGGTTCAGGTCTATAGTTAGGACTGGTTCAGGTTTATAGTTAGGACTGGTTCAGGTTTATAGTTAGGACTGGTTCAGGTTTATAGTTAGGACTGGTTAGGTTTATAGTTAGGGCTGGTTCCAGGTTTATAGTTAGGACTGGTTCAGGTTTATAGTTAGGACTGGTTCAGGTTTATAGTTAGGACTGGTTCAGGTTTATAGTTAGGACTGGTTCAGGTCTATAGTTAGGACTGGTTCAGGTTTATAGTTAGGACTGGTTCAGGTTTATAGTTAGGGCTGGTTCAGGTTCTCCTTGGTCCAGCCCCTAGATATGCAGCTATAGGCCTAGACTACCGTTGGACTACCTAGGATACACTGAGCTCCTCTCTCCTCTTCTCTCTCTCCATCTTTATGTATTCATGTCCTATTTATGCACATTACTGACTTTGCTTCTTCCCCGGAGTTTTCTCTCCTCTCAGGTTTCCATGTATCGTGGTTATATCTGGACCGTGTTCATGTCCCTCTGCTGTGGTCCGGCTGACACCCACTGCTACTACCACTATTATTATTAGTCACATTACTGCTCTTATCGTTATTATTATCCTACTATATCCATTGCTGCTGTTATTATTATTAGTCTTATTTTTTTCCTTCATTACTCTGCTTACTACTCTTATTATATGAATCATTTATGTCATCTTAGAAAGAAATTGGGATATGTGGCTAGAATTTAAAATCTCAACTACATTGCTCCTGAGTTGATTCCCTATTGTGTAAAATGGCGCCGCGCGAGTGGCTGCCTCTTACAGCAGCTCCTGCTCACCTGTGAGCTTTTTCCTTTAAATTGTGTTTTTTTTGTTACTTTTTGTTACTTTTTTTTTTACTTATTTAATTTTCGTAAGCATTTTGCACTATGGCAGTAAGACTCGTAGACTTTCACGTGGTCTACCTGCACTTTTCTGCACTTTCCACCTCCGTGCCCGGAGGCTCAGCCCGCAGCCATGGCCCCCTTTGTTTACAGCAGGGGTCAGCTGTTAGCGCTCCGGGACACTGCGCCGCTGCTGCCGGAGGAGAGACCCGAGGTTCCCCGTGAGCTGAGGAGGAGGAGACGGGGATGCCGTGCTGGGGCAGAACGTCGCGCCAGGAGGAGACGTTTTAAACCCGTCCTCCCCTCCATCATCATGGGAAACGTGAGGTCTCTCCCCAACAAGATGGACGAGTTATCAGCACTGACTCGCCATCAGAAGGAATACCGGGAGTGTAGCGTCATGGTGTTCACGGAGACATGGCTCACGGAGATGACTCCGGACACCAACGCTGCACTGGACGGGTTCCGCATCATCCGGGCAGACAGGACAGCGGAGAGCGGTAAGAGGAAGGGAGGAGGCCTGGCAGTGTTTGTGAATGATAGATGGTGTAACTCTGGGCACATCACTGTTAAGGAGCAGACCTGTACAGCGGACATTGAGCTGTTGGCCGTTAGCATGAGGCCGGTATATTTACCGAGGGAATTCTCGCACGTTATCATGATAGCTGCGTATATTCCCCCCTCTGCTAACGGAGAAGCGGCCTGTGACGTCATACACTCGGCGACAAGCAGGCTGCTGACACAACATCCCAATGCCCTCCTCCTCCTCTCTGGTGACTTTAATCATGCCCCTCCGTCCTCCACTCTGCCCACCTTCACCCAGTACATCACCTGCCCCACCAGAGACAACAGAACCCTGGACCTACTGTATGCCAACACCAAGGAGGCATACACTTCATCACCCCTCCCTCCCCTGGGAAGATCTGATCACAACCTGGTGCACCTCCGGCCTGTGTACAAACCTCTTGTGCACAGGCAGCCAGCTGTGACCCGCACAGTCAAAAGATGGTCCGATGAAGCCGAGGAGGCTCTTAAGGACTGTTTCGACTCGACTGTGTGGGAAGTGTTCAGTGATGCCCATGGGGAGGACATCGAGGGTCTCACAGACACCATAACGGATTACATAAACTTTTGTGTGGAGAACACCGTACCCACCAGGACTGTACGGTGTTTTCCAACAGCAAACCCTGGATCAATCCTGAGATAAAGACCCTCCTCAAGGAGAAGAAGAGGGTCTTTAGATCAGGAAACAAGGAGGAGCTGAGGACTGTGCAGAGGGAGCTGAGGAGGAAGATAAGGGAGGGGAAGAATATCTACAGGACAAAGATGGAGGATCAGCTGCAGCAGAACAACATCAGCGGAGTCTGGAAGAGCCTCAAGGCCATGTCTGGCCACAAGGGGCCCAACCAACAACCTGTGGGGGACCAACAGTGGGTGAATGATCTGAACTTATTCTTTAACAGATTTGATCAGCCAGCTTCAGGCCGGTGGCTCTAACATCCCACCTGATGAAGACCCTGGAGCGGCTGGTCCTTGTGCACCTCCGCCCCCTGGTGACCTCATCTTTGGACCCTCTTCAGTTCGCCTATCAACCTGGCATCGGGGTGGATGACGCTGTCATCTACCTGCTACAAAGATGCCTTTCTCACCTGGAAAAGGCTGGAAGCACTGTGAGAGTCATGTTCTTCGACTTCTCCAGTGCCTTCAACACCATCCAGCCTTTGCTTCTGAGGGACAAGCTGGAGCAGACCGGGGTGGACCACCACCTCACTGCATGGATACTGGACTACCTCACCAACCGTCCACAGTATGTGAGGATAGGGGAGTGTGAGTCAGATCTGGTGTCCTGCAGCACGGGGGCCCCACAGGGAACCGTTCTGGCTCCTTTCCTCCATCTACACATCAGACTTCAAACATAACTCTGCTACCTGCCACCTGCAAAAGTTCTCTGACGACTCTGCAATCGTCACCTCATCTCCACCGGCGATGAGAGGGAATACAGAGAACTGAACCAGGACTTCATAGGATGGTGCCGGCGGAACCGCCTCCAGATCAACTCTGGTAAAACCAAAGAGCTGGTGGTGGACTTCCGCCGGGAAAACACTGTCCTCCGGAACCAGTGAACATCCAGGGACAGGACATTGAGATTGTGAAATCTTATAAGTACCTGGGTGTTCACTTGAACAATAAACTGGACTGGACTAATCATTCAAAGGCACTTTACAAAAGGGTCAGAGCAGACTGTATCTGCTGAGGAGACTGAGGTCCTTTGGAGTGCAGGGAGCACTCCTGAAGACCTTTTTCAACTCCGTGGTGGCATCAGCCATCTTCTATGCAGTGGTCTGCTGGAGCAGCAGCATCTCAGCAGCTGACAAGAAGAGACTGAACAAACTTGTCAGGAAGGCCAGCAGTGTGCTGGGGTGTCCACTGGATACGGTGGAGGTGGTGGGAGACAGGAGGGTGATGGCCAAGCTATCATCCCTGATGAACAACACCTCCCACCCCATGCAGGACACCCTGGCAGCTCTGTGCAGCTCCTTCAGCCACCGGCTGCTTCACCCCGGTGTGTGAAGGAGAGGTACCGCAGGTCCTTCCTTCCTGCTGCTGTCAGGCTGCACAACCAGCTCTGCTCCCAGCAGACCACATGACAATAATAACCTGTGCAATACACTACACCGTGCAATAGTAGTTAGGAAAGTTAAAAATAGTTAAAATAGTTGTTGTTTTTTTCTCTGTCTGTAAATATAATATTTCAGTTATTGTTGTTTTTTTTGTTTTTTTTTCTACTGTTTTTTTATTGCTTATTTATAATACTTGTTTTATTTTATTTTTTATTTCTTTATTTTTTATTCTTAGCTTGTCTTCTTCTACTATGTCTCTTGTGTGCACTTTACTCTACGCTGTTGTAAGTCTGCAAATTTCCCCGCTGCGGGACTAATAAAGGATTATCTTATCTTATCTTATCTTATTATTTGCTTTATAGGAGCACGTAGTTTTTTTTTTGCAGCCATTGGGTGAGTGGTTCAATCTCAGTGACAGTTGAACATTGAACCATGTGGTATCTACCCAGCTGCATGGTTATTTGCTGACACCAAAAAGCCTGATTTTGGTGTCAGCTGACATTAGATGTTGACTTTAAGTATACATAATGTTACCGATGCAGTGTACAATAGGTGAATCTGTTTCTTTATTTCCTATTTCTCTCAATCATTAGTTGAAATAAAACATGGTGGAGCACCTCCAACAGGCAAAACCCCTACGTCTCATCACAAATGTAAAATAAAATGTCTTTCAAAAAAATGTCAAGTTATTTTGAGTAAAGTATTTAAATATTAATTTTGAAAATAAAAACATTAACTTGTGAGGTAAAGTCAAACCAGCCTTCCAGTCAATATGAACCAGTATATGGGTTGAATGATCAGCCCAACTCGTGCTTCAGATTAAATAAATATATTTGGTTCAAGTTTTCATAGCTGGAATTTTATTTTCAACACACCATATTGCCTAAGAGTAGATGATAGTCAGATTTTGCATTCATTTCTGAATTGAGCAAACATTTCAATGCAAGATATTGATATTGATTTACTGATACTTTATGTCAACATCGGATATCTGCGAAAGGTCAACATTTTATAGCAAAGGACTTGTTTACATGTTTTCCGTATCTTTGACATCTGCAATCCAAACATGATAGGATTCGAAAGTGGCTGTATGATGAGAAAATACAGTGACAGGATGATACGCAGTACTCTGGGTACACTGGTCATATCAAATCTACTCTGAACTATTTCAAAGCAGCAGCCAAAAGAAAAGTTGAGCAGAGAAGTGAGGTGAGGTGTGCAGGTACTGACAGCTCTCTGTCTGGTCTGTTTAGAACCAGAGAAACAAACTCTAAGAATCTTCATGTAAGAGTAAAGGATTGGAAGCAGAGGGACTAAAATAGAGAGAACAACACCAAACAATCCATAAATGTTATTCACTACAGTATCAGAACACGCCAACTTAACAACAAGGTAGTTAGTGCAAACTAGACTGTTAATGACGTTTCCACAAAATGTCAAACGAAAATGTAAGGATAGATTGATGATGCATCTAACAAAGGAATACAACCATATCACAACAATAAAGATACACACCTTGTTCGATGGCAAACGAGTGCTATATTGTAGAGGATAACAGATAGCAAGATATCTGTCATAAGACATGATGGCTAAATTACAAAACTCTATATTTGCATAAGAATACAAAGAGAAAATCTGCAGGAAACAAAGTGGAGCAGAAACAGTGTGAACGTCAGAGAGGATCTGAACCAGAAGGAATGGAAACAACCCTGTACTACCATACAGTTCATTTACAAACAGGCTGCACAGAAAAAGGTACATAGGTTCATGTAAGCTTCTGTTCATACAGATAACAGCAATCAGAAATACGTTGACAATAACAATAACAATGTATAAAAACATAGTTATCATAAAATAAAAATATCTCAAAGTTCCTACATACACATAATTTTCAAGAATGAAATAAGATATACCGGATAAAGTTAAATTAAACATAATTCTTTAAAAGGGACAAATAACAATAAACAAATAACAATAAACAAAATCTAATTGTTTGAATCAAGAATTAGTTTTGAAAAGCATTGTCATATTTCTTGAGCTTTACAATGAAGCTCACTAACGCTGCTTCAATAGCCTTTTCCTTTTGTCACCTGCTGTGCTGCAGACGGTTGCAGTCACTTCTGCTGCTTTATAAGCTCTTTTAGAATGCAAAAATAGCCACAAGGCCCAAGAAAGCCAATAACAGGGAAGTATGTCAACAGCTCAACAGATGGACAGACCCAGGTCAGGATATCACAACCAAAAGATGGTGTGTGTTTTATCTAATCTAAACTTTACCTTATTTTAACTTTATTTCAATGGTTATATAAATAAAGGTAGATACATGACATTTGACTTCTGCATTTAACCCTACCTCAGCACTTTAAGAGCAGTGGGCTGTCAGTTAAGGGTCTCTTGTGAAGACACTGATATGCAGTTATAATAAGTCATGATAATTAAATCTGATTCAGAGTCATTTAATTGCAGGAAGTTTATAGCCAACCATTTTTTTTTAAGTCGGCAAGGCAGGACATTATATAAGAAAGAGTGGTGGTGCCTGGCTCAATGTGTATGTACAACTGGGTATTATCTGCATAGAAGTGACAATCAATATTGTGCGCATGATTTGTTACACATGCAGCATATATATGGTAAACATGATGATGTCACTGCGCTCTGAAGGACCACTCCATGAATCCTGTGGCCTCTCAAACATATCAATCATCCATGCACAACCAGGGAGGTCAGCTGGTGACAAGACCTGGGACTCAGTTTGGACCCCAGGTGTCCACATACAGACATTGACTGAAACACCCCTTTGATTTACTTCATGACTTTCTCAGCCTCCACCTCAGCCATTACTTTCAGGGTGGCCTCAGCCCAATAGGATGACATTGGTCTGCTGCTTTGTTGACACAACATGCATAACATGTTTCCTACTGGGTCAAAGGTGAAATGCGTCGGTTGGTTGCAGGGATACGTACAAGCCCACAGCTGATGTTTGTAGTCATGTCATCACATCTGAAGCCGTGTGTCTCGGATACAGCAGAGCTGTCCACCAGATGGTGGATAGTAGCAGAGAAGGAGGCCATCAAGCGGAAGGAGTCCTTTGAGGTTTTGTTGGCCAAAGGGACTCCTGAAGCAGCAGACAGGAATCAGGAGGCCAGAAAGACTGCAGATACTGTTGTAACAGAGGCAGAAAATCCATGTGCTGGTCAAATTTGGCAAAGCCATGGAAACGGCCTTTCCGTCTGCCTCAAAAAGATCCTGGCAAATCTTTAGACAACTTTGGAGGATGAGGCAGGGCTTAGGACCAGACTGTTTTCAGCAGGTAGCAGAACTCCTGACTAAGGATATTGTCATATGGTGTGAGGTTAAATTTGGAGGTCCTTCTGAACCCATCTGACTCGTCCTCCATACAGAAGGGAGAGCTCGGAGACTCTGGGAAAGTCTTGCCAATATCTCTGGTGTCAGTCCAAAAGCTCCACAGTAACAAAGTGCCAAGGGAGAATGAGATTCAACCTGAAATAATGAAGTCTCCGGACAACGTTGGGCTGTAGGGCAACCCCCTTTGTCAGTGTAACATGGAGGTGAGTGGCTGTGGACGGCCAGAGTGGTTGTCGGTTCTCATACCTATCCAGTCTACAGTTCATGTGTTCATCCATCCATTCATTATCTTTAACTACTTATCCTGTTAAGGGTCCCTGGGGGTCCTGGAGCCGATCCCAGCTGTCATTGGGCGAAGGCAGGGTTCACCCTCGACAGGTAACAATGCCATGGGGAGAACATGCAAACTCTTAACAGAAGGACCTTCTAGCCTGACAATCGAACCCGGGCCCCTCTTGCTGTGAGGCGACAACACAAACCACATTTGCCTCAGAGTGCTTTACAATCTGTACACAAACGACATCCTCTGAACCAGGGTCCTTGCATGGGTACAGGATAATCTCCCCCCAATAAATCCATGTTAGTTGTGTGTTATGTGGCCCCTGACCCCTTGAGTATTGCAACAGTAAGCGATACTGAAGCTGTTACTACATGTGTCATTATGAACCTGTCCTTGTTCACTTCTGTTACACAAAACCCCAAAACTCAAGTTTTTCACGTAAACCTCACACTGCTGTGCACTATAGCCAATACAAACTATACATAGTGATTTTGTTTCAAAGGTGACTGCCTTTGTCAATATATATATATATATATATATATATATATATATGTGTGTGTGTGTGTATTGCTCTGTGTAAACATTTAGGTGACACAATTTGTCTCTGGATTGATAAATATTATGAAGCATTTTGGATGTAGAAAAACATTAAAATCAAAACCATGAACACTGCCATAATTGTTGCAATCAGTTGAATGTTTTTAATCAATACATTTCAAACATTGATGTCATGAATCATTTGCTGATACTGTTACTTTACTGTTATTTCATCTATATAGTATCTTTGCGAAAGGTCAACATTTTATAGCAAAGGACTTGTTTACATGTTTTCCGTATCTTTGACATCTGCAATCCAAACATGATAGGATTCAAAAGTGGCTGTATGATGAGAAAATACAGTGACAGGATGATACGCAGTACTCTGGGTACACTGGTCATATCAAATCTACTCTGAACTATTTCAAAGCAGCAGCCAAAAGAAAAGTTGAGCAGAGAAGTGAGGTGAGGTGTGCAGGTACTGACAGCTCTCTGTCTGGTCTGTTTAGAACCAGAGAAACAAACTCTAAGAATCTTCATGTAAGAGTAAAGGATTGGAAGCAGAGGGACTAAGATGGTGAGAACAACACCAAACAATCCATAAATGTTATTCACTACAGTATCAGAACACGCCAACTTAACAACAAGGTAGTTATGACAATACAAACTGTTAATGACGTTTCCACACATTTTCAAACGGATGTTTAAGGATAAAGTTATTAAGAATTTCACAAAAGAATAAAACCATACAACAGCAATAAAGATAAGCGCCTTGTTAAATGTCATACGAGTGTTATATTGTAGAGGACAACAGATAGCAAGATATCTGTCAAAAGACATGATGGCTAAATTACAAAACTCTACATGTGCATAAGTATACAAACAATAAATCTGCAGGTAACAAAGTGGAGCAGAAACAGTGTGAACGTCAGAGAGGATCTGAACCAGAAGGAATGGAAACAACCCTGTACTTCCATACAGTTCATTTACAAACAGGCTGCACAGAAAAAGGTACATAGGTTCATGTAAGCTTCTGTTCATACAGATAACAGCAATCAGAAATACGTTGACAATAACAACAACAATGTATAAAAACATAGTTATCATAAAATACAAGTACTTCAAAGTACCTACATTTATGTAGGTGCCAAGAATGAAGTATGTTAAAGTTGAATTTACCATCATTTTTGTTTTGGATGACAAAACTAATTGTAACAAGGTTCGCTTCACATTTTTCAAATCAAACAAAATTATTTGTTGTAATTAAAGACATTGTTCTCTCACGGTTTTCATTTTTGCAGAGCATCACGGTTTTAGTTTAAAATGATCAAACGTAGACAAAAGAGAAACTCACATTCATCAATTCTTACAATTTACTTACCAGCCTCAATGAATTAACAAATATATTTAAAACAGATTTCCTAAATGACACAGAAACATTGACATGACACACCGCTCAGCTCTGCAGCAAAGATATCTGACCTTTATACCTCTTCATGTCATGGGAATAACAACACAGCACTCCCACCTCATTCCTGTCATGGCAGACGGGGAATAACATAGTTAACCATCAGACAGACATCTCCATTTTTTTCTGCACATTTTCCAAATTCAAAGAAATTAGTGTTCTGATGTCACAATTGTGTCGTCTGCGAACTTCAGGAGTTTGACAGCTGGATCTCCTGAGGTGCAATTGTTGTGTAGAGGGAGAAGAGCAGTGGGGAGAGCACACATCAATGGGGGCACCAGTGCTGGTAGTCCGGATGCTTGATGAGATTTTTTTCCCAGCCTCACCTGCTGTGGCCTGTCTGTCAGGAGGTTAGTGGTCCACTGACAGATGGAGGCTGGTACAGTGAGCTGGGAGAGTTTGGAATGGAGTGTTTCTGGGATGATGGTGTTGAACGTCGAGCTGAAGTCCACAAACGGAACCCTTGCATATGACCCTGGGGAGTCGAGGTGTTGCAGCCAGTAGTGCAGTGCCATGTTGACTGCATCATCCACTGACCTGTTTTCCCGCTGGGCAAACTGCAGGGGGTCCAGCAGGGGCCTGTGAAGTCCTTCAGGTGGGTCAACACCAGTTTCTCAAAGGATTTCTTGGGAACCGGGATGATGGTGTAGCGTTTGAAGCAGGAGGAGACTTCATACAGCTCCAGTGAACGGTTGAAGATCTGCGTGAAGATGGGGGCCAGCTGGTCAGCACAGACTTTCAGGCCGGAGGGTGACACACCCTGTGGTGGTGAGGAGGTGGCAGGTGTAGGTGGTTGTTTGATGTCAGGTGTGAAGGTTGGCTTGTCAAACCTGCAGTACACATTCAGGTCGTTAGCCAGTCGATGGTTCTCCACAGTGTGGGGGGATGGTCTCCTGTAGTTGGTGAGTTCCTGCAGGCCTCTCCACACTGACGCAGGGTCGTTGGCTGAAAACCTGTTTTCCAGCTTTTCAGTGTACATTACATTACATTACATTAGAGTCATTTAGCAGACGCTTTTATCCAAAGCGACTTACAGTCAGTAGTATATTACATGTCATTCACCCATTCACACACTGATGACAGGCTACCATCAAGGTGCCACCATCAGACTCTAACTAACATTCATCATCCAGTCCACACCGATGGCAAGCCTTCAGGAGCAACTTGGGGTTAAGTGTCTCGAACCACCGACCCTCTGATTGGAGAACTACCTTGCTCTCCACTACACCACAGCCGCCCCTTATAGCACATCTTTGCTACTCTGATCTCCTTAGTCAGTGTGTTTCTGGCCTGGTTGTACAGGATCCTGTCCCCACTACTGTAGGCCTCCACCTTGGCCAGACGAAGCTGCCTGATTGTGCAGTAAACCAGGGTTTATTGTTGTTGTATGTGCAGAAGGTTTTGGTCGGCACACACATGTCCTCACAAAAGCTGACGTATGATGTCACAGTGTCAGTGAGCTCATCCAGGTCTGTAGCAACAGCCTGAAAGACACTCCAATCAGTGCAGACAAAGCAGGCCTGTTATACAGTGGGGGAAATAATTATTTGATCCCTTGCCAGTTTTGTAAGTTTGCCCACTGACAAAGAAATGAACGATCTATAATTGTTATGGTAGGTTTATTTTAACAGTGAGAGACAGAATATCAAAAAAAAAATCCAGAAAATCACATTATATAAAAGTTATATATTGATTTGCATTTGATCGAGTGAAATAAGTATTTGATCCCCTAACAAAACATGACTCAGTACTTGGTGGAGAAACCGTTGTTGGCAAGCACAAAGGTCAGACGCTTCTTGTAGTTGGTCACCAGGTTTGAGCTCATCTCAGGAGGGATTTTGGTCCACTCCTCTTTGCAGATCTTCTCCAAATCCTGAAGGTTTCGAGGCTGTCGCTTGGCAACTCTAAGCTTCAGCTCCCTCCACAGATTTTCTATGGGATTAAGGTCCGGAGACTGGCTAGGCCACTCCATGACCTTAATGTGCTTCTTCTTGAGCCACTCCTTTGTTGCCTTGGCCGTATGTTTTGGGTCATTGTCGTGCTGGAAGACCCATCCACGACCCATTGTCAGTGTCCTGGCTGAGGGAAGGAGGTTGTCGCCGTAGATTTCACGGTACATGGCCCCGTCCATCCTCCCCTCGATGCGGTGAAGTCGTCCTGTCCCCTTAGCAGAGGAACACCCCCAAAGCATAATGTTTCCACCTCCATGCTTGACAGTGGGGATGGTGTTCTTGGGGTTATAATCAGCATTTCTCTTCCTCCAAACACGGCGAGTTGAGTTGATGCCAAATAGCTCGATTTTGGTCTCATCTGACCACATTACCTTCTCCCAAGCCTTCTCTGAATCATTCAGGTGTTCATTGGCAGACTTCAGACGGGCCTGTACATGTGCCTTCTTGAGCAGGGGGACCTTGCAGGCGCTGCAGGATTTGAATCCATTACGGCGTAGTGTGTTACCAATGGTTTTCTTGGTGACTGTTGTAACGAGTACAAGTTATGTTTTAAGGTTTTAAAGAAAGAGAAGTTATGGACCAGTCATCTAGTAGTTTGCACTAGGTTCGTCTAGGGAGCCCAATGTGTATGAAAAAACCACTGAGAACAAAAAGTAAGTTTTAACCAAGCATTTGTATTTGATATTTCATCCAAACAACATTAAATCATAACATACATTTGTCTTTCAAACATATAATATAATGGGGTTCTTAGACGTCAGCACGGGGAATAAATAAAGGATTCAGTTCATTCCAGTGATCAGTTAATTTCCTACCACACTACTCGTGGGAAGGGGAATTGTTTTTTTCCAAATTCATTGATTAGCTCGCCATCAACACTTTGTCTTGGATGATTCGAAAATCCACCGAAGAGGGTAGACACAAAAACCTGACCGCTGCCTGCAGAGGATCAAACACATGTAACACGAAGAGCTTCAGCTGCGCTAGCCTTGCCGTCCGAATGGTACGCAATGAAAACAGGAAGTTACCTGACATGACCCGGATATTTATTACACAACGCCCATCAGGGATTGGCTGGGCACTTTACTGCTTAATGTCATTTTATTAAGCAAATCTTAAACCAGGAAAAAAATATTTTAAAGAGCTAAACTTCCCTGGGTTACACTGTGGTCCCAGCTGTCTTGAGATCATGAACAAGTTCCTCCCGTGTAGTTCTGGGCTGATCCCTCACCTTTCTCATGATCATCGATACCCCACGAGGCCAGATCTTGCGTGGAGCCCCAGGCCGAGGGCGATTGATGGTCATTTTGTGTTTCTTCCATTTCCAAATAATCGCACCAACAGTTGTCTCCTTCTCACCGAGCTGCTTTCCGATGGTCTTGTAGCCCATTCCAGCCTTGTGCAGGTCTACAGTCTTTGCCCCGACGTCCTTAGACAGCTCTTTGGTCTTGCCCATGGTGGAGAAGTTGGAATCTGATTGATTTATTCTGTGGACAGGTGTCTTTTATACAGGTAATGAATTGAGACAGATGTCTTTCATACAGGTAAGGAGTTGAGATTCAGAGTACTTTCTTAAAGCGAGAGGACTAATCTAACCGGTCTGTGGGAGCCAGAATTCTTGCTGGTTGGTAGGGGATCAAATACTTATTTCACTCGATCAAATGCAAATCAATTTATAACTTGATGTGATTTTATAGATTCTTTTTTTTATATTCTGTCTCTCAATGATAAAATAAACCTACCATAACAATTATAGATCGTTCATTTCTTTGTCAGTGGGCAAACTTACAAAATCGGCAAGGGATCAAATAATTATTTCCCCCACTGTATATATACACTTCTGTACATCTTTCTACCACAAATAGGTTTAATCTTATATGTAATATATATATTAATTCATTTATCCCTATATTTTAACTTCTGTGCTATTTAATGCTTAAATTATCATTTTTTACTCTTAAAAGTAAATATATGTTTAACAAGCATTGTTGAAATGAATCTGGGAAAAATTGTAATGCCAACAAGTGCTTCTCTGTTATTGTTGTACACAGAGTATAAAAAAGCAGCCTTGTGTCAGATGCATGTGATTTAATCCAAAGTAATCAGTGAGTCTATAAAAAGCTTAGTGTATCAGGCGCTCTGCAAAAATGAAGGTGCATGAGAATAATAAACTACAGGTTTGTAGTTCTACTTTCCACCTGCTCAGTACAGGTCGGGCAGCAAGTGACGTGTTGGTTGTTCCTGTGTAGCGTAAATGAGCTGATAGATAACATGGTGGTGTGATATCAGATCGGTTCATAGACTCAAGTACTCGCCGATACCCTAACCAGCATTATAGGCTGTTTCTCAGGCATTTCTGATCAGGATATCGATATCGGAAGAAAAAAGCCGAGAGAAAAGATCTCATTGGCTGCTTTACTTAGATTCACAACAAAAGAAGGGGGCCCATGAGGGACAAACCCACAGCGTCATCAAGACCCACAGAAAATCTGTTTTGTTTACGTTTGTTGTTTGTCTGGCGTTTGCTCATGATTTGTGTTATAACAATATAAGAATTACAATCAACCACTCAGCCCTTCCCACGGAGTCCACTTTGAGCTCATGTTTCTTTTTCCATCTTTTTAAAATTAATTTCTGGAATTATTTTAGTTCATCAAATACCATATGAATTTGCAACAAGTGTCAACACTTTGAATCAAGAGACATATTTACTGACACTTCTGTTATTTCATCTACATAGTATCTTTGCGAAAGGTCAACATTTTATAGCAAAGGACTTGTTTACATGTTTTCCGTATCTTTGACATCTGCAATCCAAACATGATAGGATTCAAAAGTGGCTGTATGATGAGAAAATACAGTGACAGGATGATACGCAGTACTCTGGGTACACTGGTCATATCAAATCTACTCTGAACTATTTCAAAGCAGCAGCCAAAAGAAAAGTTGAGCAGAGAAGTGAGGTGAGGTGTGCAGGTACTGACAGCTCTCTGTCTGGTCTGTTTAGAACCAGAGAAACAAACTCTAAGAATTTCCAAGTAAGAGAAAAGGATTGGAAGCAGAGGTGCTAGAATAGAGTGAACAACACCAAACAATCCATAAATGTTATTCACTACAGTATCAGAACACGCCAACTTAACAACAAGGTAGTTAGTGCAAACTAGACTGTTAATGACGTTTCCACAAAAAGTCAAGCGGATGTTTAAGGATAAAGTTATTAAGAATTTCACACAGCAGTACAACCAAACCATAATAATAAAGATAAGCGCCTTGTTACATGTCATACGAGTGTTATATTGTAGAGGATAACAGATAGCAAGATATCTGTCATAAGACATGATGGCTAAATTACAAAACTCTATATTTGCATAAGAATACAAAGAGAAAATCTGCAGGAAACAAAGTGGAGCAGAAACAGTGTGAACGTCAGAGAGGATCTGAACCAGAAGGAATGGAAACAACCCTGTACTTCCATACAGTTCATTTACAAACAGGCTGCACAGAAAAAGGTACATAGGTTCATGTAAGCTTCTGTTCATACAGATAACAGCAATGAGAAATACGTTGACAATAACAACAACAATGTATAAAAACATAGTTATCATAAAATACAAGTACTTCAAAGTACCTACATTTATGTAGGTGCCAAGAATGAAGTATGTTAAAGTTGAATTTACCATCATTTTATATTTAGATGACAAAATAATTGTAACAACTTTCACTTCTCATTTTTCAAACCAAACTGAATCATTTGCTTTAATTAAAGACGTGTTTTGTAAACACAAGCAATATTTTCAAAAAAATACCTTTATATAACACACAGATTAATATTTGCAACCTGCTGATCAGCGGACTGCCAATGTCAGGCTGCTTTGATATCTGCTGTTTATACCTTTCATGTCAAGAATGGCACATCATCACAGCAGTCCCACCTCCTTCACGTCATGTCAGAGAGGGAAAATGATTATTATGAGCAAACAAAGTATGACCTTAGCCCTCTGACCGTTGCTTATACTCACAATGTTTAACTGTGAGCCACAGAAGGCTTTCGTTAACATGTTCATGTTGACCAATTAAAGGGAAGTGCATTACTAGGCAACAGCTCTGGTGAGTGTTTACTTCCTGTCAGCTTATGTCATTCACAAACACTGCAACAGGAAATGGTTCCGGTCACATTTGAAATGTTTACAACTGTGTGAGACCCTCCAATGCTTGGCCCCCTTTACATGGTGGAGGGGTTTGTGAGCCCCGCTTGGAGCCGTGTTGTCGAGGGCAATAGTTCCTGACAAAGTGGTCCCAGGGGATTTCAATCAGGAGAGACCATTCAATGAGGAAAAGATCATCGTTTATTATTAACAGATGATATGTGATGATAAAGTCTTGACAGAGTTTTTGGCGCTTGGACTCTGCGGAGAGATTTGTTATCGAGGGGTGTCTGCCCTGAGCAGCAGCAAGATAACCCCTGCCCCGTGTAGGCCAGACACTGGTGGTGGTGGCTGATGAGGCTGATAGAATGATGAGTTGATGAAGCTGGTGAATCTGCAATGATTGGGCAGAGATGGGGAGGTGGAGGGATGTGTTACAGCATCATGAACGTACTGAAGGTAGAGAGACAGTCATATTTAAAAAGAGACAGCAGCAAGATGATAGGCTAACGATGTAAATGTGTCGCTGTGCTATTGGATTGAGGAGACCAGCTGATCTAAACAGCTGATATCATGATTGACACCCCCGAACAATGACAGCGAAGATATTATGAGTGAGCATGCGTGAGGAGAGAGTGACAGAAATAAACTACAAGACTAAGCATACAAGAGAACTGTCTTCCTGACTGAACTTACGCTTCATGTGGCGGATCAAGAGCATTTCACTGACCCTAAATGAATCGGCATAAAAAGAGGTGTGTCATATCGCCTGGAAAAAGGTAAACCGGAGCCAGCCCTGGAGAGGGGCTGCACTCTAGGCTTATTCAGGAGCTACCCAGGGTTAGAGGCCCAAGTCGGATGTGGGTTCACTCACATCTCCTGTCTGAGCGCCACGGTGTTAGAGTTTTCCCCGGGGAACGAAAGGGTATTCTCTATGCGACTGCAAGTACTAGAGAAGAGGTGTACGACAGGTGTTCTTGGCCTTCTTCGAGTCTCTGTGTGGAATCCTGGAAAGGTCACCGACTGGGAACTCTAAAGTTCTTCTGTGGGACTTCATTGCTCAAGTGGGTAAAAACGGAGAAACCTAGAGTGGGTTGATTGGAAAGAACAGACTGCCTGATATGAACCCAACTGAAGAGAGGAGCAGAGCTGCCAATTGATCACCACCCGGTGGTGCGTGTAATCAGATGGGGGGTGAGGCTGCCGAACAGACCTGGTTAAACCCAAATGTGTAGTGAGGTTGAGCTGGGAATGTCTGGCTAAGGCCCCTTTCCATGAGGTCTTCAACTCCCACCACTGGAAGAAAGTTTTGTGCCTAGCAGGGATGAAACACGTTCGTTGAGGAGGAGGTGAGGTTTGAAGACTAAGGTGAAGACCCTTCCATATCCCTGGCAGAGGTTGCAGAGGTATTCTAAATGCCTCTCAGTGGCAAAGCACCAGGTTTGGATGACATGCCCCCTGAGAGGCTCCTCAACCTCCCCAGGAAAGGACAGTTGATTCCAGGGGTGCCAGAGAGGAGGCTCCAACCTATTGTCCAACCTCATATCCAGAAGCACCAATGCGGATTCTGTCCTGGCCGTGGAAGAGTAGACCAGCTCTTTCCCCTTACAGATTGGTTGGAGGGGTCATGGGAGTTGACACATTCAGTCTACATGTTGTTCTGTGGACTTAGAGAAAGATTACGACCTTGTCAAACATGTTCCCTGTGCGTATTGCCCATCGCCAGGGTTGTCCCTTGTCACCAATCCTGTTTGGGATTTTAATAGACAGGATTTCAAGGCGCAGCCGGAAGGGGGATGGTGTCCGGTTTGGGGACCTCAGAATTGTCTCCCTGCTCTTTGAATATGATGTGGTTCTCTTGGATCCTTCAGAATGTGACCTTCAGCACACACTTGGGCAGTTTGCCGCTGAGTTTGAAGCGGTTGGGATGAGAGTCAGTCCCTCCCAGTCTGAGCCCATAGTTTTCTTCCGGAAAATGGTGGATCGCACCCTTCGGGTTGGCAGTGAGTCACTGCTGTGTGCGTTGTAGCTGACCCTTGAGGTGAAGAGGCAGCTGAGCCGGAAGGCAAAGCTCTTGATTTACCAGTCTATCTACGTTCAGACACCTTCTATGGTCATGAGCTTTGGGTAGTGACCGAGAGAATGAGATCACGGATACAAGCGACAGAAATGAGCTTCCTTCGTAGGGTGGCTGGGCTCAGCTTTAGAGGTAGGGTGAGGAGCTCAGACATCCAGAGGGAGCTCATGTTCCATCATGTTGAATGGGGACAGCTGAGGTGGTTCGGGCATCTGATCAGGATGCCTGCCGGACGCTTCTCTTTAGGTTATAGTGGAAGTTATAGATGGAAGGACCACTGCAAAATGTTCTATACTCAAGATTTAGCATAAATGGCAGGTGTAAAAATGCTGCAGATTAATTTCAGCGTTCATATATCACATAAGCCAAAATCTTTAAAAGGGTCTAACTTACATGAAACATGAGCCTCACACCTAACTGGCTACAGATATGCAGGTAATACTGTCCGGGTAATCTTTGATTGAACAATTTGATGTCCTGTTCTTCATACAACAATTGGAGCCCTTGCATCATTCTGGACATGATTACACATGTGGATCTGAAGTATATTACAGTCCAAAGAGGTTCAGGGCTTATGGTTTACAATAATACAACAATTATGACTAGGCCAAGTGCTGCACTGACAATTACCAACTTATTTACAATCAGTGCTCTAATGGACTGTTTTTAATAGTTGTAATGGATTTAAACCATTGTCATCTAGAGTTAATTACAGTAAGGAAAAGAGAACAGTAATTCCACCCTGACTATGAAAGGACCTCCCATGATTCACTTTGTTCGTGTGGTGAAGTGTGGCGATCATCTGCTGCCACCTGGCAGATGTTACCGCAGCACCAGGCTCAGGGACAGTTTCATTAAAATACCACACACTGTTGCTTTAAGGATTTTAAGTAAGAGGGTTGTTAAAAATGTCCAAGTGTCAAATCTTGGTTATTTGTCATTGAGCTCTATAAATTAAATAATCACCTCACCTTTAAGAAACAGCCTTTTTCTTCCAATCTCTTAATGTTGATGAATAAATTAGAGATGTTTCAATACCTAATCTAGCGTGCAGGCTGATTGCACACTCAATACATCATTATTCAGCAAAAACTCATTTTTATTGAATAGAGCTTGAACGCATCATAATGTAACTAAAGGCAACTTCTGTTAAAGTAAGCGGTTAGCTCCATTATTATAATATTATATATTATAAACCATGCAGGATTCTGTCACCAGCTGCTAACAACTTTTGTTGAACTCATATTAGTTGCTCACAAGTAGCATTATGAGGAAAAAATATGGTGCACAAGATTGTTTTTACCTACAGATGTGTGATATTAGTTTCAACCTCGTTGGTGAATCTGTTCTGTTTAATCATTGTTCTGTTTACTCATTGATGGAATTATTTCAGTTTATCATATCCGACATTAATCAGTGACGAGTATCAACACTTTGAATCAAGAGACATATTTACTGACACTTCTGTTATTTCATCTACATAGTATCTTTGCGAAAGGTCAACATTTTATAGCAAAGGACTTGTTTACATGTTTTCCGTATCTTTGACATCTGCAATCCAAACATGATAGGATTCAAAAGTGGCTGTATGATGAGAAAATACAGTGACAGGATGATACGCAGTACTCTGGGTACACTGGTCATATCAAATCTACTCTGAACTATTTCAAAGCAGCAGCCAAAAGAAAAGTTGAGCAGAGAAGTGAGGTGAGGTGTGCAGGTACTGACAGCTCTCTGTCTGGTCTGTTTAGAACCAGAGAAACAAACTCTAAGAATCTTCATGTAAGAGTAAAGGATTGGAAGCAGAGGGACTAAAATAGAGACTGCAGTTAAAGACAATCCATAAATGTTATTCACTACAGTATCAGAACACGCCAACTTAACAACAAGGTAGTTACGACAATACAAACTGTTAATGACGTTTCCACACATTTTCAAACGGATGTTTAAGGATAAAGTTATTAAGAATTTCACACAGCAGTACAACCAAACCATAATAATAAAGATAAGCGCCTTGTTACATGTCATACGAGTGTTATATTGTAGAGGATAACAGATAGCAAGATATCTGTCATAAGACATGATGGCTAAATTACAAAACTCTATATTTGCATAAGAATACAAAGAGAAAATCTGCAGGAAACAAAGTGGAGCAGAAACAGTGTGAACGTCAGAGAGGATCTGAACCAGAAGGAATGGAAACACCCCTGTACTACCATACAGTTCATTTACAAACAGGCTGCACAGAAAAAGGTACATAGGTTCATGTAAGCTTCTGTTCATACAGATAACAGCAATCAGAAATACGTTGACAATAACAACAACAATGTATAAAAACATAGTTATCATAAAATACAAGTACTTCAAATCTCCAACAAGCTCATAACCTCCAAGAATGAAGTAATATAAAGTTGATAAAGTTGAATTCAACATTCTTTATGGCATAAAAAGGAAACCAAAATGTATCTGTAAATGAAAAAGGATCCCGTCACACATGGTTCAGTGTCCGTCACCTGTGGTGCTGCCGACTGCTGCACTCACTTCCATCAGCTGCACACACCTTTATACCTTTTCACAGGTGAGGAATCTAACAGTCAAGTAACACTTTTTTATCAGGTCCCACACCAGCCTACCTGATTGCATTCAGTGAAGGACAAATGTGGATCCTGTCCTTTCCATGGAACAGTGGAACTGTTGGAAGGGTCATGTGCATTTACCCATCCAGTCTACATGTTGTTTTGTGGACTTGGAGAAGGCTTTCAACTGTGTACCCGTGGTAGTCTGTGGGGGGTACTGCTGGAATATGAGGGTACTTGTTTCCAATGGTTCTTGGCCTCCGCCATGGTTGTTCCGTGTGACCAATCATGTTTGTGATTTTCATGGACAGGATTTCTATACGCAGCCAAGGGTAGAGAGTGTCCGGTTTAGGGACCTGAGAATTGTGTCTATGCTCTTTGCATATAGGGTGGTGTTGTTGGCTCCTTCAAAACGGATTGGGGCGGTTTGTATCAAGTCTGAAGCGGTCAGGATAAGAGTCAGTACCTCCAAATCTGAGCCCATCTTTCTCTGCCCGAAAATGGTGGATTGCACCCTTTGGGTTGGGAGTAAGTCACTTCCCCAAGCTAGAGAGTTCAAGTATCTCTGGGTCAATGGAGAGGTAAAATGGAGCGTGAGATGGACAGGCGATTTGGTTTAGCATCAGAAGTCTAGCCGAACCGTTATGGTAAAGAGGGAGCTGAGTTCTCCAGTTTCCAGTCCATCTACATTGCAAACCTCTCCTAAGGTCATTAGCTTTGGGTAGTGAAAAAAGCATGAGATCCCTCATACAAACGGCCAAAATGTGCTTCCTTCTTTTGCTGGACTCAACCTTAAAAATAGGGTGAGACGCTCAGACATCAGAAGGGAAGTAGAAGCAGAGCAGCTGCTCCTTTGCATTGAAGGGGTCCAGCTGAGTGGGTTCATCATCTGATCAGGATCCTACTGGAAGCCTGCCTTTTCTGGGCACCTCCAACTGGTAAGAGGCCCCGGGGTAGACCTAGGACACGCTGAAGGGACTAAATATGTTGTCTGGCCTGCGAACGCCATGGGGTTAACCAGGAAGAGCTAGAAAGAGTTGCTGGTCAAATAGACATTTGGAATAACTTCCTAAGCCTGCTGCCATCCCGCCACATACTTTACTTTGGGCGCCGTCACAGGACTCAGCCTGCCAGAGTTGCTCTTCATCATCTATGTCTTTTTTCTACTTTTTCTCTATATCTTCTTTGGTTTTTCTTGATTTCCATTTATTAAAGTAGTAAGCTACGTTACTCGGTTAGTCAAACTAAGTTGCTTCCCAAGTTCTTTTTGTTCTTCCTCGCTATCGGAGTGGTTTTATCATGCCGGAACACCATTCGTGCTGATGCTACCCAGGGCTCGATTGTTTACACCAGGGATCAGCTGATGAGCCTCTGAAAGTGCGGCATGGCTTGAGGCAGACCTAAATCCCCAAGAGCTGAGGAGGAAATACCAGAGCTGCAAAGCTGGTAGGAGACGATGTTCAAGGAAGAGGAGATATCGACCGTTTGTCCTCTCTATCATAATGGGTAACGTGAGATCTCTGGTGAATAAGATGGATGAGTTAACATCACTCAAAAAGAGCAAGAGTTTGTTTCGAGAGGTCTCTGTTATGTGCTTCACTGGGACATTTCTGCATGACCGCCTGCCGGACCCTACTCAGTCCAGCAGGCTTCCAGTTGGTGCAGGCGGACAGGAGTTGCAAGAGTGGCAAGAAGAAAGGAGGGGGGGGGGTCGCTATTAAGGTGAACAACAGATGGTGCAACCCTGGACGCATTACAGTGATAGAACGTGTGTGTGGCCCGGACACTGAACTGTTAGCAAGAAGTCTCCGTCCATACAACTTGACAAGAGTTTTTTCCCAGGGCATTATGATAGTGGCCATCGAATGTTATAACTCCTCCCCCTTCTGCAGGAAGGAACACTTAGCCATTAATAACCACAACACTTGCAGTATTACCAACTGGTAAGAGGCCCCGGGGTAGACCCAGAACTCGCTGGAGGGATTATATATCTCGTCTGGCCTGGGAACGCCTCGGGGTTCCCCAGGAGGAGCTGGAAAGTGTTGCTGGGGAGAAGGACGTCTGGAGGAGCCTCCTTAGCTTGCTGCCCCCGAGACCCGGCCCCGGATAAGCGGAGGAAAATGGATGGATGGATGGACTTGCAGTATTACTTTTGCCAACACCATGCAATATTACATTTCAGTTTTATGTGCAATATTATTTTCATTAGTCTAATATAACTTCCTTTCCAACATCAATGACACTGTCACCTCTTATACAGTCTATATGTTATACTCCTGTATTTAATCTCTGTTGCTGCATTTAACTTTTTCTATTTTAGTTGCATTTTTTTCCTTTATTCTTTTACATAACTCTTATTATTCATTTATGTTTATATTCTTATTCTGTTGTAAATATAATGAAAGCATACTTTTATTACGTATATGGAATTACTCCATTCCTGTTTACATTCAGTTTATACATTTTGATGAACTGTAAACCATTAACCACAAATGTTTTATTTAATATTTCTTTATTAATTATACATATATTTGAACTTCTGCACTATTTCTACTGATAACAAATGATGATTTGTGTTATCAATATGACAGTATAGGAACTAAAATCAACCACTCAACACCTCCCTCTGAGTCCTCTTTGAGCTTATGTGACATTTTCCATGTTTTTTAAATTAATTGCTGGAACAACTGCAGTTTTTCAAATCCCTCAGTGATCAGTGACAAGAAGTGTCAACACTTTGAATCAAGAGACATATTTACTGACACTTCTGTTATTTCATCTACATAGTATCTTTGCGAAAGGTCAACATTTTATAGCAAAGGACTTGTTTACATGTTTTCCGTATCTTTGACATCTGCAATCCAAACATGATAGGATTCAAAAGTGGCTGTATGATGAGAAAATACAGTGACAGGATGATACGCAGTACTCTGGGTACACTGGTCATATCAAATCTACTCTGAACTATTTCAAAGCAGCAGCCAAAAGAAAAGTTGAGCAGAGAAGTGAGGTGAGGTGTGCAGGTACTGACAGCTCTCTGTCTGGTCTGTTTAGAACCAGAGAAACAAACTCTAAGAATCTTCATGTAAGAGTAAAGGATTGGAAGCAGAGGGACTAAAATAGAGAGAACAACACCAAACAATCCATAAATGTTATTCACTACAGTATCAGAACACGCCAACTTAACAACAAGGTAGTTATGACAATACAAACTGTTAATGACGTTTCCACAAAAAGTCAAACGGATGTTTAAGGATAAAGTTATTAAGAATTTCACAAAAGAATGAAACCATACAACAGCAATAAAGATAAGCGCCTTGTTAAATGTCATACGAGTGTTATATTGTAGAGGACAACAGATAGCAAGATATCTGTCATAAGACATGATGGCTAAATTACAAAACTCTACACTGCCATAAGTGTACACAGAGAAAATCTGCAGGAAACAAAGTGGAGCAGAAACAGTGTGAACGTCAGAGAGGATCTGAACCAGAAGGAATGGAAACAACCCTGTACTTCCATACAGTTCATTTACAAACAGGCTGCACAGAAAAAGGTACATAGGTTCATGTAAGCTTCTGTTCATACAGATAACAGCAATCAGCAAAACATTGACAATAACAACAACAATGTATAAAAACATAGTTATCATAAAATACAAGTACTTCAAAGTACCTACATTTATGTAGGTGCCAAGAATGAAGTATGTTAAAGTTGAATTTACCATCATTTTATATTTAGATGACAAAATAATTGTAACAACTTTCACTTCTCATTTTTCAAACCAAACTGAATCATTTGCTTTAATTAAAGACGTGTTTTGTAAACACAAGCAATATTTTCAAAAAAATACCTTTATATAACACACAGATTAATATTTGCAACCTGCTGATCAGCGGACTGCCAATGTCAGGCTGCTTTGATATCTGCTGTTTATACCTTTCATGTCAAGAATGGCACATCATCACAGCAGTCCCACCTCCTTCACGTCATGTCAGAGAGGGAAAATGATTATTATGAGCAAACAAAGTATGACCTTAGCCCTCTGACCGTTGCTTATACTCACAATGTTTAACTGTGAGCCACAGAAGGCTTTCGTTAACATGTTCATGTTGACCAATTAAAGGGAAGTGCATTACTAGGCAACAGCTCTGGTGAGTGTTTACTTTCCCGTCGTCGTCCCATCGATGTACCATCGTCATCCCGTCATCACGTCGTTGTCCTGTCATCGTCACATCATTATCTCGTTGTTGTCCCATCATCGTCCCGTCATCGTCCCCACCATCATCCCATGGTTCTGTCGTCGTCCCGTCATCCCGTCGTCGTCCCGTCGTCTTCCCATCGTCGTCCCTTCGTCGTCCCATCGTTGTCCCGTCATTGTCATTCCGTCATGGTTCCGTCGTCGTCCCATCATGGTTCCGTAGTCGTCCCATCATTGTCCCGTCATGTTTCCATCGTCATTCGGTCGTCAACCCGTAGTCGTCCCATCGTCATCCTATCCTTTGTCCAGTCTTTGTTCCATTGTTGTCCCATTGTCGTCGTCCCATTGTTGTCCTGTGGTGTTTCCGTCGTCGTTCCGCCATCCCGTCGTCGTCCCATCGTCGTACCATCATAATCCCATTGTTGTCACATTGTTGTCCCGTCATGGTTCCGACGTCTTCACGCCATCTGCCTGTCGTCAGTAATCGTCCCTTCATGGTTTCATCATCGTTCCATCATGGTTCCGTCGTCATCCCGTTATCCCGTCATTGTCCCGTCATCAGTCATCGTCCTGCATGGTTCCATCGTCCTCCCGTCATGGTTCCATTGTTGTCCAACCCCTCAACGAGCTTTAACACTACATGTCATCATTCACACCCATTTATACAGCAAGATGGCGCCACGGATGGCAGCCTCGGTTCTGCGCTCTGTAGTACTTTCTCTGTTTTTGTTTATTTGTTTTGTCTCCAGCTCTCCCTCTATGACCACATTCAGCAGAGAAGAACTCTTAAACTTCCGACAATCCAACGCTCAAACTTTCTTATCATTTTTCATTGATCCGGACAGTTTTACAGAGCTTTTAGTTGGAGGAGCAGCGGCTCTCTACGGAATTTGCCGCAGACACCAACGGGGGAAGCGAGCAGGAGCACTCGAACTGCTGCTCCTCAACACCGCACCGAGGAGATGGACCGGCGAGGCAAAGCTGGAGTTACAGGCCTGCTTTGTCTGCACTGATTGGAGTGTCTTTGAGGCTGTTGCTACAGACCTGGATGAGTTCACTGACACTGTGACATCGTACATCAGTTTTTGTGAGGACATGTGTGTGCCGACCAAAACCTTCTGCACATACAACAAAAATAAACCCTGGTTTACTGCACAACTCAGGGCCTACAGTAGTGGGGACAGGATCCTGTACAACCAGACCAGAAACACACTGACTAAGGAGATCAGAGTAGCAAAGAGGTGCCACCTCAGGTGACCCTTCTGTTAAACCCCTGAAGTTCACAGACGACACAACTGTCATCGGCCTCATCAGGGACGGTGATGAGTCTGTGTACAGACGGCAGGTTGATCAGCTGACCCTCTGGTGGGTCAGAACAACCTGGAGCTGAACAAGCTCAAAACTGTGGAGATGACAGTGGACTTTAGGAGGAACCCTCCAACACTGCTCTAGTACTTCCATTTCATTGTTGTTGTGTTTTTATGTTTATATACGTACTTTTGTAGATACATATATATTTATATTTATACTTGTATATTTAAGTTAAATGTTTATGCCTCCCTTATCCCACCAGCTGTCCTTGTTTCAGTTTTATTTGTCTATTTCTATGTACGTACGCTGAGAACGACAGAAAAACAAAGTCAAATTCCTTGTATGCGTACGCATACTTGGCAAATAAAGCTGATTCTGATTCTGATTTTGACATTGATGGCAGGGGAAATTTTGCAAGGTGTCACCTGCCCATCAGGACTCTAATTAGGATTCAGGGAGGAATTTGGGGTGAAGTGTTTTGCCCAAGGACACATCGACATGGACTAGCAGACGACCCGTTCTACCACTGAGTCACAGTCGCCCCCATTACAACATTGACTTCAGACACTTTAAAGAATGTGAATGTTACAATTCATATCCAATATTTACTGACTAACAGGACTAATATTTCCGAATGTTTGTCTGTCTACCCTGAGGTCATCTCAGAGCGGTCTGAGGGGAGGTCATTATCGGCCCCCTGTGGACCAGTGAAACCAGTGCTGAGGTCTGCTCGGCTGATTGGTCTCACTGGTTAACAGACTAATTTGCTTCAGAGGGAATTAGTGGAAACTGTGGCTAATGTGAAGAAGCCTCAGGGACAAACATGTTGACAGGCTGAAGTGACCTTTGACCTCAGGGACTTCATTAATGAGCATCAGTGATGTAACTTCCCTCAACACCTGTGTGAGGATTACATCAGATGAACGTTTTATTTATTTGGAGCATCACTTTAGTTCATCAGGACTTTAAAGCTCCATAACCAAATGTTTTCATATTAACTAATGAAATGTGTAAAACTCAGAGACAATTTTGACCAATTCTTTGGCAGTTTTTGAGGATCTTTTACGGCACATTTACTAAATATTTATTTACATCTGCAGTCAGCTCATGTCATGTCTCATCAAACAGCTGCTGGAGACATTAAAGCTGTCAGAAATATGGAAAATACATTACTGTGATTTTTCTGTGGAATAATCACTAATAATCCCATAAAGCCGACGAGGCAACAATTAAATAACTTAACATTAGTTGCTGATGTTTTTAGAGATAATGGACAACATGCTAATAAGAGACGAGATTGTCCTGGACCCACAATCAAATGCAATAAGACCTGAAATCAAATCCTGACCTGAAGACTTTTCCATAGACAGATCAAACTAAAAAAGTTGTCGATGTGACACGAGTGGATGAAAACACTCTCTACGCTTCGTAACGTCAACTTCACTGATTTTTTTTGTCATAAATATAAAACCTCACTGAGTCAGCGACTTTCCTTAAGTGGCCTGCCCGTCTGTTCTTTTCAAACATTTTAGAACATTTTAGAACCTTTTAGAACCTTGTAAACAACAAACATACCTCAGAAACAAAGTGAAGTTTGAGGTTTCAGTTCATCCTTTTAAACAACCTTAAACCACTGTTTAAGAGGAGCAGAAACTCAACCTAGGTCGGTTGTGTTGGGTTCTGCTTTCTCCTGTTTGGTTCTGTTGGGTCCTGGTTGGTTCCGTTTTGTTCTTTTTTGTTCTGCTTGGTATTGTTGGGTCCTGGTCGGTTCTTTTGGGTCCTTATTGGTCCTGTTTGGTTCGGTTGGGTCCTGTTTATCTCCATGTTGACGATTCGACTGGTTGAACATAGTTTATCTGATAAAATGATGCAGAATACAAATTGATTAATGTAAAGTTGAACGCATAAGAAACTTTGTGTTAATAATGATTTCAGTCTAATTCTCAAAACACAGAACCACATTTTCTTACTGATGAAACCACTTTAATAACTTTAATAAATAACTGTTTAAGAACATCGGTGCATCGATGAGTTCACTACTGTTGAAAAGATATGAGTCAGCTTTTATACTGATACTCTTCAATAATAACTCTTCTAACTGAGTAGAATCCTGTTGAACTGGATGTAGAATGAGTTTGATGATTGATCAGTAAATATTGATTGAAGAGGTGATTACTCAAGCCTATTAATAAACCCTAAACCTAAATTAAAGTTATAATTGTAGGGGATTTTAATATTCATGTGGATGTGTATAATGATAGCCTTAGTACTGCGTTTAGTTCATTATTAGATTCTAGTGGCTTCTGTCAGTGTGTACATAAACCCACTCACTGTTTTAACCCTCCACCTTGTTCTGGTTTATGGTATTGAAATAGAAAATGTAATTGTCTCTCAACAGAACTCTCTTTTATCAGAACATTATCTAATAGAATTTTTACTTGTACGCCATTAGGCAAAAGTTTCTACACTAGATGTCTATCTGATAATGCTGTAGCTAAATTTAAAGAAGCGATTTCTTCAGGGTTTTATTCATTAACATGTCTCCATATAACAGAGGAATACTCTAGCTTTAATTCTCCATATAACAGAGGATTTCTTTAGTCTGTTTTATTCATTAACATGTCTCCATATAACAGAGGACTCCTACTCTAACTTTAGTCTGTCTCCATATAACAGAGGACTCCTACTCTAGCTTTCTCCTTTATCCATATAACAGAGGACTCCTACTCTAACTTTAGTCTGTCTCCATATAACAGAGGACTCCTACTCTAGTCTGTCTTTAGTCTGTCTCCATATAACAGAGGACTCCTACTCTAACTTTAGTCTGTCTCCATATAACAGAGGACTCCTACTCTAACTTTAGTCTGTCTCCATATAACAGAGGACATATAACAGAGGACCTACTCTAACTTTAGTCTGTCTCCATATAACAGAGGACTCCTACTCTAACTTTAGTCTGTCTCCATATAACAGAGGACTCCTACTCTAACTTTAGTCTGTCTCATATAACAGAGGACTCCTACTCTAACTTTAGTCTGTCTCCATATAACAGAGGACTCCATCTACTCTAACTTTAGTCTGTCTCCATATAACAGAGGCTCTTTAGTCTGTCTCCATATAACAGAGGACTCCTACTCTAGCTTTAGTCTGTCATTGACCATCTTGTTTAGTGCTGCATGCTCACTGAATGACACTGGACTATAGCTCTCCTACTCTAACTTTAGTCTAAAAAAGAAGCTAATAAAAGAAAGGAGGTTTGCTCCATGGTATAACCCTCAAACCCGCGAATTAAAGCAAACATTACGTAAACTTGAAAGGATATGGCGTTCCACCAGTGTGGATGAAGCGCGGTTAGTCTGGCGAGACAGTCTTAAAATACATAAGAAGGCCCTCCGTAATGCTAGAGCAGCCTATTATTCAGCATTAATAGATTTAAATAAGAACAAGCCCAGGGTTCTCTTCAGCACTGTAGCCAGGCTGACAGAGAGTCACAGCTCTGTTGAGCCGTGTTTTCCTATAAACCTCAGTAGTAGTGACTTCATGAACTTCTTTAATGATAAGATTCTAACTATTAGAGAAAAAATGTATAATCTACTGCCCTCAACCAGTACCGATCGATCCACAGCTGTAGAACCTGAAATATATTTAGATGGCTTTTCTCCCATCGACCTTCAACAATTGACTTTAACTATTTCTAAGTCTAAACCTTCCACCTGTCTCTTACCCTGACCCGATTCCGACTAGGCTGCTTAAGGAAGTTTTACCTTTAATTAGCAACTCCTTATTAGAAATGATCAATCTGTCTTTACTGACGGGCCATGTACCACAGGCCTTCAAACTAGCTGTAATTAAACCTCTTCTTAAGAAACCTACTCTAGATCCAGAGGTGTTGGCTAACTACCTATATCTAACTATAGACCTATATCTAACTATAGACCTATATCTAACTATAGACCTATATCTAACTATAGACTATATCTAACTATAGACTATATCTAACTATAGACTATATCTAACTATAGACTATATCTAACTATAGACTATATCTAACTATAGACTATATCTAACTATAGACTATATCTAACTATAGACTATATCTAACTATAGACTATATCTAACTATAGACTATATCTAACTATAGACTATATCTAACTATAGACTATATCTAACTATAGACTATATCTAACTATAGACTATATCTAACTATAGACTATATCTAACTATAGACTATATCTAACTATAGACTATATCTAACTATAGACTATATCTAACTATAGACTATATCTAACTATAGACTATATCTAACTATAGACTATATCTAACTATAGACCTATATCTAACTATAGACTATATCTAACTATAGACTATATCTAATATCTAACTAACTATAGACTATATCTAACTATAGACTATATCTAACTATATATCTAACTATAGACCTATATCTAACTATAGACTATATCTAACTATAGACCTATATCTAACTATAGACTATATCTAACCTTCCGTTCCTCTCTAAGATCCTCCAGAAAGCAGTCTCTAATCAGCTGTGTGACTTTCTGCGTAACAATAGTTTATTTGAGGATTTTCAGTCAGGATTTAGAGTGAATCATAGCACAGAGACAGCCCTGGTGGAAAGTACTAATGACCTTCTAATAGCTTCAGACAAAGGACTTGTCTCTGTACTTGTATTGTTAGACCTTAGTGCTGCGTTCAACACCATTGACCATTGAATCCTATTACAGAGATTGGAGCATCTTATAGGCATTAAAGGAACCGCACTCAGCTGGTTTAAGTCGTATTTATCAGACCGATCTCAGTTTGTATATGTAAACAATGAAAGCTTGATGAAAACCAGGGTCAGTCACGGAGTTCCACAGGGGTCTGTTCTTGGACCAGTTTTATTCACCTTATATATGCTTCCTTTAGGGAATATTATCAGAAAACACTCAATAAACTTTCATTGTTATGCAGATGATACCCAGTTATATCTATCGATTAAGCCAAACGAAACTAACCAGAGTACTGGTTAGTTTCGTCTGGCTTAATCGATCTTTGATCAGGATCTGTCTTTTAACTCTTATATAAAACAGATCTCAAGGACAGCCTTTTTTCATTTACGTAACATTTAAATCAGTCACTTCCTGTCTCAAAGCAGAAAAACTAGTTCATGCATTTGTTCCCTCTAGACTAGATTACTGTAACTCCTTATTATCAGGCTGCTCTAATAAGTCTCTTGAATCTCTACAGTTGATCCAGAATGCTGCAGCACGTGTTCTAACAAAAACTAAGAAAAGAGATCATATTACTCCAGTATTAGCTTCTCTGCACTGGCTCCCTGTTAAATCAAGAATAGACTTTAAAATTCTTTTACTTACCTACAAAGCTCTAACTGGCCAGGCACCGTCTTATCTTAAGGAACTTATAGTTCCATATTACCCAACTAGAAAGCTGCGCTCAATCAATGCAGGGTTACTTGTGGTTCCTAGAGTATATAAAAGTAGGATGGGAGCCAGAGCCTTCAGTTATCAGGCTCCTCTTCTGTGGAACCAGGTTCCAGTTTCAGTCCGGGGGGCCGACACACTCACCACTAAGAGCAGGCTTAAGACCTTCCTTTTTGATAGCGCTTATAGTTAGGACTGGTTCAGGTTTATAGTTAGGACTGGTTCAGGTTTATAGTTAGGACTGGTTCAGGTTTATAGTTAGGACTGGTTCAGGTCTATAGTTAGGGCTGGTTCAGGTTTATAGTTAGGACTGGTTCAGGTCTATAGTTAGGACTGGTTCAGGTTTATAGTTAGGGCTGGTTCAGGTCTATAGTTAGGGCTGGTTCTGGTTCTCCTTGGTCCAGCCCCTAGATATGCTGCTATAGGCCTAGACAGCCGGGGGACTACCTAGGATACACTGAGCTCCTCTCTCCTCTTCTCTCCCTCCATCTTTATGTATTAATATCCTATTTATGCACATTACTGATTTTGCTTCTTCCCCGGAGTTCTTGTGCTTTCTCGCCTCGCAGGTTCCCAGGAATCGGGGTTCTATCTGGACTGTCATCGTGCCACCTACTGAGGCCCTGCTGACACCCACTACTACTACCACTATCATTATTAGTCACATTACTATTATTATTGCCTGTACTATTACGCTTATTGACTTGCTTCTACCCTGGAGTCTTTGTGCTTTCTCGCTTCGCAGGCTTCTATAAATCGTGGCTGTACCTGGACCGTGGACGTGCATCCTGCTACGGCCCTGCTGACACCGACTGCTACCACCATTATTATTATTACTAGTCACATTACTATTACTATTACCTGTACCATTACGCACATTAGCTTTGTTTCCACCCTGAAGCCCTTTGGCTTTCTCGCGTTGCAGGTTTCCATGAATCGTTGTGGTACCTGGACCGTAGTCGTGCCTCCTGCTGTGACCCGGCTGGCACCCACTGCTACTTCCATTATTATTATTAGTCACATTACTAATACTATTACTTATTTCATTATTTTAATTCCACGTAGTAGTATTCTTAGTAGTCTTAATGTTTCCTTGGTTACTCTGCTTACTACTGTGATTATATGAATCATTTATGTCATATACATTGAATGTGTTGTATCTCTGTTATGCTGTTCATTCTGTACACATGACATCTATTGACTTCTGTCCATCCTGGAGAAGGATCCCTCCTCTGTCGTTCTCCCAGAGGTTTCTTCCTTTTTTCTCCCTGTTAAAGGGGTTTTTAGGGGAGTTTTTCCTGTGCCGATGTGAGGGAAGGACAGAGGATGTGAGGGTGTAAGGACAGAGGATGTGAGGGTCTAAGGACAGAGGATGTGAGGGTGTAAGGACAGAGGATGTGAGGGTCTAAGGACAGAGGATGTGAGGGTGTAAGGACAGAGGATGTGAGGGTGTAAGGACAGAGGATGTGAGGGTGTAAGGACAGAGGATGTGAGGGTGTAAGGACAGAGGATGTGAGGGTCTAAGGACAGAGGATGTGAGGGTGTAAGGACAGAGGATGTGAGGGTGTAAGGACAGAGGATGTGAGGGTAAGGACAGAGGATGTGAGGGTCTAAGGACAGAGGATGTGAGGGTCTAAGGACAGAGGATGTGAGGGTCTAAGGACAGAGGATGTGAGGGTGTAAGGACAGAGGATGTGAGGGTGTAAGGACAGAGGATGAGGATGTAAGGACAGAGGATGTGAGGTGTAAGGACAGAGGATGTGTAAGGACAGAGGATGTGAGGGTGTAAGGACAGAGGATGTGAGGGTCTAAGGACAGAGGATGTGAGGGTGTAAGGACAGAGGATGTGAGGGTGTAAGGACAGAGGATGTGAGGGTGTAAGGACAGAGGATGTGAGGGTGTAAGGACAGAGGATGTGAGGGTGTAAGGACAGAGGATGTGAGGGTGTAAGGACAGAGGATGTGAGGGTGTAAGGACAGAGGATGTGAGGGTCTAAGGACAGAGGATGTGAGGGTCTAAGGACAGAGGATGTGAGGGTGTAAGGACAGAGGATGTGAGGGTGTAAGGACAGAGGATGTGAGGGTCTAAGGACAGAGGATGTGAGGGTCTAAGGACAGAGGAGGTGAGGGTCTAAGGACAGAGGATGTGAGGGTCTAAGGACAGAGGATGTGAGGGTGTAAGGACAGAGGATGTGAGGGTCTAAGGACAGAGGATGTGAGGGTCTAAGGACAGAGGATGTGAGGGTCTAAGGACAGAGGAGGTGAGGGTCTAAGGACAGAGGATGTGAGGGTCTAAGGACAGAGGATGTGAGGATCTAAGGACAGAGGATGTCTCATGTGTACAGATTGTAAAGCCCTCTGAGGCAAATTTGGGATTTTGGGCTCTAGAAAATAAACTGAATTGAATTGAATTGATTAGTTCAGCTGATGTTTGCTAACTCTAGACTAACCTTCTGTTTCTATTGTGAAGTTTGAAGAAGAGCTTTAATAAAGTTAATTCCCGCTTGTTCTAGGCTGCTTTTATTGTGAAACCCTTGTCTCTGAAACGGGAAGCTGTTCCTGTTTGAATCTAAGCGTCATACATGTAGAGCCTTCATCATTCAACAGATGGGAATATTGTCTCTGTTTTGATGAACGGCTGAAACACGTTCAGTTTTATTTAACTTTTAGCAGCTGTTTGAGAGAGGAACGTGATTTAAAGTAAAACAACTTCGTCCTAAATAACTTTATTATTTGTTTGGACTCACTTCACTGATATTAGCAACATGCTAACAGGCTAATGGTGTTATGAATCTGCCAATGAGGAAATCTGTCAGTGATGAGTAATTAAAGTTTTCAGTTTAACTTTATTGATCAGCGGTGATTAAAAACTACGTTAGAATAAACTGAATCAGTCCAGAGTCCTGATCCGCTTCCACTGGGGCCGCCGTCAGTCAGAACCAGATCTTCTCCGGTTTTACTGTGGTCCCACAGTTCAGGACTCAGGAGTCCAGCTCCCGTCGCTGCAGGACCCGACGAGTCCCCACTTTGTCCTCTAAGGACACTTCTGATCCCGTCTCTGCTTTGAGAACGAGCCAAAGACTCAGTGTTCACATGGAGACCAACTCCACAGCTACACGCTAACTTTGGCCTGAAAGATTTGTCCTAAGTGTCCTCACGGTCCCCCCAGTCCTCCTGGTCCTCCCGGTCTTCCTGGTCCTGGTCTACCTCTCAGCGCTGATCTTGTACCTGAGGACGAAGTAGGCGAGGAGCCTCAGAGAGAAGAAGAAGATGGCAAGGACGATGAAGTCCAGGTAGAGCTTGGCGTCCAGCATGTCCAGCTCCTTCAGGATGGCCTGGGATTTCTGGAAGTGACAGGTGTCGTCCGGGTCGCAGTGCAGATCGTCTCGGTCCAGACTGTAGATGGACAGGATGACGCCCTCGAAGCCGTACCTGAACACAACACAGGAAGTGTTTTTTACAGTCGGACTGAGACGTTTGAATTAAAGGACTATTAAAGTCTTGATTAAAGTTGATGAGGAGCCACAGAATCGTAAACTCAGAAACAGAAAGTTTGTAATCCTTTGATTACAAGCTTCAGTTTTTGAAATCAGGTTTGAATTTAATGGCCGAGACTTTAAATCCAAATTGTTCATCAAGACTCTTGATATTCTGGTTAAATTAGCGATTTGAAATCTTTCTTACTAAAAACTGAAACTTCACAAACGTTTCACATCTATAACAAGATGCAGATTATTGATTAGTGTCTCTTCTCTCCCATGAATCATGTTAAGTGCTTTTGATGATCTGAGGAAGCATCTTGGATGAAAACTTGAAACTAGAGATTGAGACCATAAACTCATGTTTACAATGTTTACTGAGGGAATAAATCAAGAGAGAAGTAGAGTCATTTTCTCATAGACTTCTATACAACCAGAGGAGTCGCCCCCTGGTGGACAGGAGAGAGAATGCAGCTTTAAGACAGGAAGCTTTGACTTCCCTCTTATGTCCCAGAGGTTGTCTCCTGGTTCTCATCACAGTTGTAGTTCTGCCACACAGCGCCCTCACCTGACGTAGGAGATGTAGGACATCCACTGCAGGTACCAGGGGATGGTGTCGAAGCTGACGAAGAACCCCGAGAACAAGAGAACAGGGATCGCTGTGACCGGACCCACGAACGTCGCCACCTGCAGGAGACAAACGCACCTGAGTGAGGTCATCAGCTGTCAGTGATGTCACACAGGTGAGTTCAGGGACACTGACCTGCAGAGAGGTGGAGGCGGCTCCGATGAGCAGACCCAGACTCTGAGCCACCAGAGAGGTCAGGACCCCCAGAGACAGGAAGAGGAAGAACCGGCCGGCGTCCGGAGGCTGAGCCGTCATCCAGTACACGATACTGCAATACACCACCGGGAATACTACCTGGACAGCACACGGCCAATGGTACAGGTTACAGTGTTCAGCAAAGTATATATATACGTATGTATATATATATATCTACAGCGGGTAAAATAAGTATTGAACACGTCACCATTTTTCTCAGTAAATATATTTCTAAAGGTGCTATTGACATGACATTCTCACCAGATGTCAGTAACAACCCAAGTAATCCATACATACAAAGAAAACCAAACAAATAAGTTCAGAAAATAAGTTATGTGTAATAAAACGGAATGACACAGGGAAAAAGTATTGAACATGCTTACTTAAATGTATTTAATACTTGGTACAAAAGCCTTTGTTGGTAATGACAGCTTCAAGACGCCTCCTGTATGGAGAAACTAGTCGCATGCATTGCTCAGGTGTGATTTTCGGAACTTCGGGCTGTTCAGAAGGAGCTGAAGAGAAAGCTGAGAGAGGCTAAGAACAGCTACAGGGAGAAGATCGAGGCTAAGATGGGACAGAACAACACTAAAGAGGTGTGGAATGGGATGAAAATGATGACAGGCTGCAGTCTGCCTTCATCTGGAGTACAGGGTGACCTAGCACTCGCATCGGAGCTCAACCTATTCTTCAATAGGTTCGACACTACCCCCACCCCGGTGTGCTCCGATAGTGAGGCTAGGTCTCCACCTAACACCTCTCCCCCCATTCACACCTCTGCTGGGGTCTCTGCTCCCCCTCCCATCTACACCTCTGCCACCTCCCCCTCTCCCAGCAGACTGTTAGGACCAGAGGATGCCCCCCCCTCACCCACTAGCCCTCTTCAGACCAACATCTCCACACCAGTGGACCAGGACAGCCCATCACTCCCCCCATCCCCCCTACAACTGTTCACCCACGGCCAGGAGCTCACAGCTCCCTTCAACCCCCCTCACCACCCAGCCCCACCTTCACCACCATCCAGGTACAGCATCAGCTCTCCAGGCTTCAGATGAGTAAAGCCAATGGACCTGATGACATCAGCCCTAGGTTGCTGAAAGTGTGTGCTGGACAGCTGGCAGCTCCTCTCAGGCACCTCTTCAATCTCTCCCTGAGGTTGAAGAAGGTGCCCACAGTCTGGAAGACGTCCTGCATCGTCCCGGTGCCGAAGAAGAGTCGTCCCAGCGGTCTTAATGACTACAGACCTGTGGCCCTGACATCACATGTCATGAAGACCCTGGAGAGACTGGTTCTGCGGCACCTGAGGACCCAGCTTACAGCTTTCCTGGACCCACTACAGTTCGCCTATCTGCCACACATCGGGGTGGAGGACTCCATCATCTACCTGACACACAAGGCCCTCTCTCACCTGGAGAAGCTGGGAAGCACTGTGAATCATGTTCTTTGACTCCAGTGCTTTCAACACCATCCAGCCCTCCCTACTGAGAGAGAAGCTGCTGGAGATGAACCTGCACCCCGACACCACTTCCTGGATCACAGGCCGGCCACAGTACGTCAGGGTGGATGGCTGTGTCTCTGAGTCTGTGATCAGCAACACCGGCGCACCCCAAGGAACTGTACTGGCACCGTTCCTCTTCACTCTCTACACCTCGGACTTCCGCTTCAACTCTGGTTCCTGCCACCTCCAGAAGTTTTCCGATGACTCCTCCATTGTTGGATGTATCACCAGGGACAACGAGGAAGAGTACAGAGGACTGATTGAGAGCTTCATCACATGGTGCAGCAACAACCACCTGAAGCTCAACTTCAGCAAGACCAAGGAGCTTGTGGTGGACTACCAGAGGAACAGAAGCCCCCCTGTCCCTGTTTTCTTTCAGGGAGGGGAAGTGGAGAGGGTTGAGTCCTACAAGCACCTTGGGGTGCAGATAAACAATAAACTGGACTGGACACACAACGCTGATGCCCTCTACAGGAAAGGACAGAGCAGGCTGTTCTTCCTGAGGAGGCTGAGGTCCTTCAATGTGTGCAATAAACTGCTCAAGGCATTCTACCAGTCTGTGGTAGCCAGCGCCCTCTTCTTCTACCAGTCTGTGGTAGCCAGCGCCCTCTTCTTCTACCAGTCTGTGGTAGCCAGTGCCCTCTTCTTCTACCAGTCTGTGGTAACCAGCGCCCTCTTCTTCTTCTTCTACCAGTCTGTGGTAACCAGTGCCCTCTTCTTCTACCAGTCTGTGGTAACCAGTGCCCTCTTCTTCTACCAGTCTGTGGTAACCAGCGCCCTCTTCTTCTTCTTCTACCAGTCTGTGGTAACCAGTGCCCTCTTCTTCTACCAGTCTGTGGTAACCAGCGCCCTCTTCTTCTACCAGTCTGTGGTAACCAGCGCCCTCTTCTTCTTCTTCTACCAGTCTGTGGTAACCAGTGCCCTCTTCTTCTACCAGTCTGTGGTAACCAGTGCCCTCTTCTTCTACCAGTCTGTGGTAGCCAGTGCCCTCTTCTTCTACCAGTCTGTGGTAACCAGTGCCCTCTTCTTCTTCTACCAGTCTGTGGTAACCAGCGCCCTCTTCTTCTTCTTCTACCAGTCTGTGGTAACCAGTGCCCTCTTCTTCTACCAGTCTGTGGTAACCAGTGCCCTCTTCTTCTTCTACCAGTCTGTGGTAACCAGCGCCCTCTTCTTCTTCTTCTACCAGTCTGTGGTAACCAGTGCCCTCTTCTTCTACCAGTCTGTGGTAACCAGCGCCCTCTTCTTCTACCAGTCTGTGGTAGCCAGTGCCCTCTTCTTCTACCAGTCTGTGGTAACCAGTGCCCTCTTCTTCTTCTACCAGTCTGTGGTAACCAGTGCCCTCTTCTTCTACCAGTCTGTGGTAGCCAGCACCCTCTTCTTCGCTGTAGCGTGCTGGGGTGGTGGCATCAGGACTTGAGATGCCAACAAGCTCAACAAGCTGGTGAGGAAAGCCAGCTCTGTGGTGGTCTGGAGCTGGACAGTCTGGAGTCAGTGGGTGAGAGGAGGATGAAGGCCAAACTCGGAGCCATCCTGGACAATCCCTCTCACCCTCTCCATGAGGAACTGTGGCAGCTGGGCAGCTCTTTTCAGCCATCGAGCAGGACGGAGGCCACAGTCTGTCAACATCACCTCCAAACTTCACTGTTGGTGTGGTGTTTTTGGGGTGATGTGCAGTGCCATTTGACCTCCAAACATGGTGTGTATTATGGCATCCAAAGAGTTCAATGTTGGTCTCATCTGACCAGACTATATTCTCCCAGTATTTCACAGGCTTGTCTAAATGTTGTGCAGCAAACTTTAAACGAGCTTCAACATGCTTTTTCTTCAGCAATGGAGTCTTGCGTGGTGAGCCTGCATACAGGCCACGGCGGTTGATGCATTACTTATTGTTTTCTTTGAAACAATTGTCCCTGCTGATTCCAGGTCTTTCTGAAGCTCTCCACTAGTGGTCCTTGGCTCTTGGACAACTCTTCTGATAATTCTTTTCACTCCTCTGTCAGAAATCTTGCGAGGAGCACCTGGTCGTGGCCGGTTTATGGTGAAATGATGTTCTTTCCACTTCCGGATTATGGCCCCAACAGTGCTCACTGGAACATTCAGAAGTTTAGAAATCCTTCTGTAACCAATGCCATCAGTATGTTCTGCGACAATAAGGTTGTGAAGGTCTTGAGAGAGCTCTTTGCTTTTACCCATCATGAGATGTTTCTTGTGTGACACCTTGGTAATGAGACACCTTTTTATAGGCCATCAGTTGGGACTGAACCAGCTGATATTCATTTGCACTGACAAGGGGCAGGACTGCTTTCTAATTACTGATAGATTTCAGCTGCTGTCTTGGCTTTCCATGCCTTTTTGCATGTGTTCAATACTTTTTCCCTGTGTCATTCCATTTTATTACACATAACTTAATTTGTGAACTTATTTGTTTGGTTTTCTTTGTATGTATGGATTACTTGGGTTGTTACCGACATCTGGTGAACATTTCATGTCAATAGCACCTTTAGAAATATATTTACTGAGAAAAATGGTGACGTGTTCAATACTTATTTTACCGGCTGTGTATATATATATATATATATATATATATATATATATATATATATATAAATATATTTATCATACAACTTTACCTGGAAGGGGACGTCAGCCATAGTTTTGGCCAGGTAATAAGCCTTCAGACTGTACCAGTAGTTCAGGTGTTCCCTCAGAAAAACTCCCATCTCCAGAGGAACTGAAGCAGAAACACAAAAAACACACAACTCAGCCTTAAATATGTCAAATAAAATTAAATGTACTTTAACATTATTATTAACATATTACAATAATTAACACTATTGTCATTATTACTAATATATTAACATTATCAACATTTTGACAAATACATTATTATCTTTATTACATCTGGAACCAGTGAAAGGTTTTACAAGATAAGGTATTTAAACCTGTACTTGTATCATGAGAAGATAATGCTCATGTGAAGTAGGATACAAGTACCTCAAACATGTAGAGAAGTACAGCACTTGAGTAAATGTACTCACATGTGAGCACTGTGGGCATCAGAGCAGCGAACATGAGGAACAACATGGAGAAGAAGAGGAACCCCGAGTTACTGAGAACCTTCTTGGCCTCGTTCCCGATGCCGAGGTACAACAGACCAATCAGGACGCCGATCCCGATGTGGGACGAGATCCTCAGGTGAGTCAGAACCTGTTCGACCAATGAGAGCGAGGCTGAGTCACAGCTGTCCGTACAACTGTTACTACAACTGTTACTACAACTGTTACTACAACTGTTACTACAACTGTTACTACAACTGTTACTACAACTGTTACTACAACTGTTACTACAACTGTTACTACGACTGTTACTACAACTGTTACTACGACTGTTACTACAACTGTTACTACAACTGTTACTACGACTGTTACTACAACTGTTACTACAACTGTTACTACAACTGTTACTACAACTGTTAGTACAACTGTAATACAATTGTAAGTATAACTGTAGTACATCGCTAATACAACTGTTTTATACCTGTAGCTCAACTGTAATACAACTGTAGTACAACTGTTAGTACAACCGTTACTAAAACTGTTAGTACAACTGTTGTTACAACTGTTAGTATAACTGTAAGTACAACTGTAGTACAACTGTTACTCTGACTGTTAGTAAAAACTGTAACTATAACTGGAGTTCAAGTGTAGTGCAACTTTTAATACAACAGTAGTACAACTATTAGTATAACTGTATGACAACTTTAAGTACAGCTGTAAGTTCAACTGTAATATAATTGTAAGTAAAACTGGTACTATGACTGTTACTACAAATGTACTACAACTTTAATATAACTGTTAGAACAACTGGTACTACGACTATTACTACAGGTTTTCATGGTACTCTGTGTTTGTCTCTGAGCTGCAGTAGCCCTCGGTGTCCACCGGATGTCACTGTGTTTCCTCACCGAGTCTCTGAGGATGCTGAGGAAGGTTCTTCTGAACAGGATGGAGAACTGAGTCATACAACTGGCTGAGAAACTGTGACAACCTTCAGAGGACGAGTTCTCCTGAGACAAACAACACATGTAGGAAATATGTCAAATACACACACCAGGAGGTATCGCCCATTTAATATAAGTACATGTATATATATATAATGATGATATTTCTGGTGTGTATCGTTGTGAAGAACACAGAGAACGTTTCCTCGTCCGGTGTTGTTTCTGACTCGTGTACGGTGTAGAGAGTGTGTGGGGTGCATTTGATTCTCACCTCCTCGTTGCGCTGCCACAGGAGCGGGTGGAGGTTGTTGTCCCCGTTCAGTTCGGTCTGATGGTCCTTCTCACACTTCCTGTCCTGGACGGCTTTCACCAGTCGGACCATCTGGTCTCCGTATTCTCCAGACGCCACCTCCATCACTGAATACACACAGCGGTGGTACTTTTACTCAAGTACTGTAAGAACACAGTCAAGGTACTTGTACTCTACTTCCTACTTCTCCTCCAGAAGTGTTGACTTTTATATTTGTGATAAACTCCTTAATGTGTCGAGAAAATCCTCGACTTCTTCAGCTAAAGAAACTCTTCTTCTGGAGCAAATGTAGTATCATAAATTACAAGTACCTCAGAATATTACTTGAAGCTCTCTTCAAATACTTGTAGTAATAATTTTTGTTCTCTGAAAAGTCCATTCTCAATGTTTGTGACCTGGACGGTGATTGGCTCTGAACTAGTTGTGATGTCATAGTTCCTTCAGGTGAAACCTTCAAAGTAAAGCAGCTTAGAGTCTCTCTAAACCTGTGAACGGGGTTTCTTACCGAAGTCAGCAGGGTTGTGGTAGGTGGGGCAGTTGAGTCCGAGGTCTCTGAGGTAGGGGACCAGACTGGAGACCCCCCCTCTGTAGATACACTGACCCTGACTAAGGACGTACAGCTGGAACACACAGACCGCCATGTTTACTACAGGACACTCACCCTTTACTGCATAAAGGTACTAATACACACTGGGAAAATACTCCACTACTGGTGGAGATGTACTACAGTAAAAGTACAATAAGTAGAGGGTAAAGTACAATACCTCGACTGTGTACTTACGCTTAGAACTTGAGTTATGTACTTTGATACTTTTCACTGTGTATTATTGATATAATTATGTTTTTGTAGTTGCGTTTGTCCCTCCGATGCTGCTGGGTAATGTAGTTCAGTGTGTGTGTGTGTGTGTGTGTACCTTGTCGAACAGCTCAAACAGTTTGGCGCTGGGTTGGTGGATGGTGCAGATGACGGTTCTTCCTCCCTGAGCCAGAGCCTTCAGCAGAGAGACCACCTGGAAACAGGACGAGCTGTCCAGACCGCTGGACCACAGGAAGTACATCAGGTTCTTTATTCAGGCATTTTATTTTGGCGGGTCAAGACTCTGATCCAGGTCAACGTTAGGTCACAACATTGACACCTTCACAACACAATAAACATCTCTATGAAAAAGGTTTCACTATCTTCACTATGAGGTCTCTGTTTCTGACCTGGTGGGTTCATCGAAGAACATGACCGGAGGATTATTGACGAGCTCCAGGGCGATGGCCAGCCTCTTCCTCTGCCCCCCCGACAGGTGGGACGTCCTGGTTTGAGCACAGTCCAGCAGACCCAGAGCCATCAGGATCTCCCGGACCTGGACCCCCACACACACAAAGAGACCACTTTAACCTCTGTGATAAATGAAAGAACCAGGAAGTAGACCGGGACCAGAACCCACCATCTCTCTGCGAGGCTCCTCCTTCTCCTGAAGCTTCAGGTTGGCTGAGACCTGCAGACACAAGAGTCATCACAGATCCAGGGTCAGAGAGTCCACATTCTATCAGGACCTGCAGGGACCTCTAGTTCTACAGAACATGTTAGTACTTTAACTGTACCAGTGTGTATTTACAGCGAGGTATTAGTACTGTTACTGTAGTATTTATAGTAGTACTTGTACCATCATGGCCTCCTGTACGGTCATGTATTAGGACTGTTACTGTAGTATTTATAGTAGTACTTGTACCATCATGGCCTCCTGTACGGTGAGGTGTGGCAGCAGCATGTCGTCCTGCATGATGTAACAGGAAACCTTCCTGAAGGACCGGAGGTCTCGGTTCTGACCGTTGATCAGGATCTCCCCCTTCATCCCCGTCTCTCTGCACACAAACACAAGTTATACCTCAATATATAATAGTTAATATTAATATCATATACTCACAGGCTACTTCTTGACTAGTATTCTGTGTATTATCTAGTTATCTGTCCTGCCACTAGAGGTCGCTCTCTCATCAAACATGAGTTCACTCTGTTTATATTTCAGAACTCATTCAGTGAGTGAAGCTGACACAAATATGAAATCACTATTTATTATAATGATGATAAAACATGAATGAATCAAACCATGTTTTATATTTTCAGCTGATGCAGACGATGAGCTTTTCTTTCTAGATATTAACGAAAACTAAAAAAAAAATAGATCCCACGCTGATATAAACAGGACTGGTAGTGAATCAGACCCCAGCAGACCAGGACCCACCTGTACCCAGCCAGGATGTTCATGAGGGTGGATTTCCCGGCCCCCGAGGGCCCCATGATGGCTACCAGCTCCCCGCTGGAGAACCTCCCACAGATCCCTCTGAGGAGAGTCTTGATACCTGAGACGGAACACAAACAATCAGCCTCCAGGTTCACAGCCGGACTCCTCCGGTCCTCCAGGACCAGGGTCCCGTTTCACAGGTTTCACCTGAACCTGACACCGGAAACCTGAAACCACCTGAACTCAAATCAGTTCAACACATCGACCTCCTCCTGGATAATAATAATAATAATAATAATAATAATAATAATAATAATAATAATAATAATAATAATAATAATAATAATAATAATAATAATAATAATGAGACTGTTCTTAAACAACAGAAACCAGAGGAGGAAACTAAAAGTGGAGAAATATTTGAATCTTTTATGAGATAAACTACATAAAAAAACGTCCATAGACCTCCTCCGTTCTAATGATGATGATGATGATGATGATGTCCTGTAGTAACCTCTTCAGTGTTTATGTTGATGAAGACTGAACTCTTTAATCAGATTAAATCCTCACCGACCGACAGTTACCTCTACTATAGTAACAGTACACACTCTACTATAGTAACAGTACACACTCTACTGTAGTAATAGTACACACTCTACTGTTGTAATAGTACACACTCTACTATAGTAACAGTACACACTCTACTATAGTAACAGTACACACTCTACTGTAGTAACAGTACACACTCTACTGTAGTAACAGTACACACTCTACTATAGTAACAGTACACACTCTACTGTAGTAACAGTACACACTCTACTATAGTAACAGTACACACTCTACTGTAGTAACAGTACACACTCTACTATAGTAACAGTACACACTCTACTATAGTAACAGTACACACTCTACTGTAGTAACAGTACACACTCTACTGTAGTAATAGTACACACTCTACTATAGTAACAGTACACACTCTACTGTAGTAACAGTACACACTCTACTGTAGTAACAGTACACACTCTACTGTAGTAACAGTACACACTCTACTGTAGTAACAGTACACACTCTACTGTAGTAACAGTACACACTCTACTGTAGTAACAGTACACACTCTACTATAGTAACAGTACACACTCTACTGTAGTAATAGTACACACTCTACTGTAGTAACAGTACACACTCTACTATAGTAACAGTACACACTCTACTGTAGTAACAGTAACAATACACGGTACTACTATAATAGTACACACATGTATGTCAGTAAAGTACTCGGTGTGGATGACCTGCAGTGACCTCGTTAACGGCGCTCCGCTGACGGAGCTGCACTCCGGGAATACCCATGATGCACCAGGGCCGACTACCCGTCTGTCTGCTCTAACTCTGTCTTCATCTGATTCAACAGCAGCAGTTCACCTGAACATCATCATCATCATCATCATCATCATCATCAGGAGGAGGGGGAGGAGGGGGAGGAGCTCCTCACACCTGCTCAGGTGAGAGTTTCACTGAGACTTTGTTCTCAGTGAAACTCTGAATAGAACCAGAACAAAGAGAGACGGAACCTGAGAACAGAGACGGAACACAACGAGAGAGAGGAGGGAAACTCTACTGAGGAGTTTTTATACACACTTATACACAGTACGGTGTGTACAAGTGGTCAAGTAGTAGTAGTTTGATGTACTTTAAAGTACTGAGTACTAACATGAGGAGAGACAGATGGTCATTAAAGGTCATTAAAGGTCATCATCACGTAAACTTCTTATAATATTCAGTATTTATGTTTTAATAAAATACACATAATCACTTTTTGAAACAAAATACTTTCTGGATTCAACCACATCTGAGTTTGTTGTTTGTAATATAATAATATTATATAAGTAGTATTATAATAACAGTGTTATATTAGTATTATTATATTTGTAGTAATATATAAATAGTATTCTATTGATAGTATCGTACTAATAGTAGTATATTAACAGTGTTGTATAAGTTGTAGTATACTGTAGTATATTAGTAGTATTACATTAGTAGAAATATAGTAGTAGTCTTTACTATTGCTATTGCTATTAGTAGCATTATATTTATAGTATTGTATTATAAGTATTATATAAATAGTATTATAGAAGTAGTATTATTGTAGAAATATTATAGCAGTAGTTTTATCATAGTATTATTTTAGTAGTATTATTATATTATTATTATTATTATTATTATAGTAATAGTATTCTAGTAGTGATACTATAGTAGAAGTATTAGTAGTATTATAGTAGTATTATTCAGTATTATAGTAGTAGTAGTACTATAGTAGTAGTATTCAGTATCATAGTGGTAGTACTACAGTAGTAGTGGTATGTAGTATCATAGTAGTAGTACTCTCTTTATGTGTATTGTCATATGTGCAGACGTTCTGTGTGATGGACAAAGGTAACAGCCAATAGGATGTGCTGACATTTACATGTGTCAATAAAGTTTTCTCAAGTGAGAGTTCCACTGAGCAGAACCGATGATGTTCTGTTCCTCCTTAACTCTATGCAGTACTGAGTACACAGAATCACGGAACAACAAGTATTCATTATTATAGTAGTAGTACTACAGTACTGGTGTTATTCAGTATCAGAGTAGTAGTACTACAGTACTGGTGTTATTCAGTATCAGAGTAGTAGTACTACAGTACTGGTGTTATTCAGTATTATAGTAGTAGTACTACAGTACTGGTGTTATTCAGTATTATAGTAGTAGTACTACAGTACTGGTGTTATTCAGTATTATAGTAGTAGTACTACAGTACTGGTGTTATTCAGTATTACTCTGTATTTTATTTCTCTGAACTGATTCTAATCTGAAGCTATTTACAGCTGAGATTAACAGATTACTGCTAACACACACACACACAACACACACACACACACACACACACACACACACACACACACACACACACACACACACACACACACACACACACACACACACACACACACACACACACACACACACACACACACACACACACACACACACACACACACACACACACACAGAGACAGAGACACACACACACACACACACACACACACACACACACACACACACACACACACACACACACACACACACACACACACACACACACACACACACACACACACACACACACACACACACGATCAATAGAACCCTGATCAATAGAACCCTGATCAATAACGATCCTGATCAGTGGGTCTGGTGCAGCAGGTGTGGTCTCAGGTGAGGTGCAGTACCTTTCCTCCTCCACCAGGGCCCCTCCCTGACAGAGTAAGACACGTCCCGGAACTCGATGTTGACGGCCGGTCTCCGTGGTAACGAGGAGAACCTCTGGGCCTCCGTCAGGTTGTTCTCCACCTTCCTCAGGTGACCCTGCAGCGCCGCCTGCTGGACAGCCGCCGGCCACGGCCCGACCTCCTCGTCCATACAGAGGCACACGGTCCGGGGGTCCAACATGAGGTCCGGGGGCCCGTTGGTGTTCTGAGGGTTTGAGATCAGAATGTCAAACCGGTTTATTCTGTGTTTGTATGATAATCAATAAATAATAATCAATTAACCTGATGACCTGTTCTTATTGTGGTTCTCTTTCCTACTTTGTTCTTCTTGTTCTACGTTCTCTGAAGTCTTTTAGTAGAACGTCGTACTACGGTAGTCGTCATGTCAGAACCATGAAACCAAACGATATGGATCCCGAACAACAAACTGATCTGAGCGTAAATAACGCTTCCTGTTATCGTAACATGAACGATGAGTCGGTGTAGGGTGGAGGTCGGGTGGAGGTCAGGTGGAGGCTGAGTCACAAACACAGGACTTTCACCAGGAGACGCTGTGTTTGTCTCCTGGTGAAAGTCCTTCTGTTGAGTTTTGTTTTGTTTTGTTTCAATGTACAATGTTTCTCTTGAAAGTCGTCTGAATCCCCACATACCCTGAACGTCTCTTCAACCAAACCCTATATTTAACTCAACACCTCCTGGGAGCAACAGGTTTGTTGAGTCTCTGGTGTCCCTGAACGTCTCATAAACATCTCCACGTGGTTGAATCTACTCACGTCTCTGTGAAAAAAATTCTGAAGAATTTAACGATATAAAACCATTGATTTTAATTCTGTACTTTGTCATCTGAGTGAAACATCCTGATTGTTATTTCAACGTAACAGGATTAAATAACTCGAGTTAGGAGAGATCAACGCTGAATGTTTATTCATTAAAGGCTTTTCATCTAAAACGTCTCTCGTCCACCAGCAGAAGTTCAGTGTTCAGGAGGTCCATCTTCACGACAATCGTCCAGTGACGGTGGCGACATTTACAAAAGTGACCATAGTGACCATAATGACGATGGTGACGATGGTGAGGACAAGGACGATGGTTGTAATGGTGACGGAGATTACGATGGTGACAGTGGTGACGATGGTGACGGAGGTAACGTTGGTGATGATGGTGAGGCCGATGACGATGGTGGAGGGGGTTACGTTGGTGACGATGGGGACGATGGTGAAGGAGGTTATGTTGGCGACGATGGTGACGGAGGTTACAAAAGTGACCATAGTGACCATAATGACGATGGAGACGATGGTGACGATGGTGACAGAGGTTATGTTGGTGACGATGGTGACAATGGTGACGGAGGTTATGTTGGTGACGATGGGGACGATGGGGACGATGGTGACGCAGGTTACGCCGGTGGTGATGACGGAGGTTACGCCGATGTATGGGGACGATGGTGACGGAGGTTATGTTGGGGACGATGGTGACGCAGGTTACGACAGTGATGATGGGGACGATGGGGACGATGGTGACGGAGGTTACGACAGTGATGATGGGGACGATGGTGACGGAGGTTACGCCGGTGATGATGGGGACGATGGTGACGGAGGTTACGCCGGTGATGATGGGGACGATGGTGACGGAGGTTACGCCGGTGATGATGGGGACGATGGTGACGGAGGTTACGCCGGTGATGATGGGGACGATGGTGACGGAGGTTACGACGGTGATGATGGGGACTATAGTTACATTTGAGGCGAAGGAGAAAATGGTGACGGAGGTTATGACGGTGATGGAGGTTAGGTTGGTGAATACTTGAATACAGGACTCAAAGTAAAGAAATATATTTCGATAGATTTCTGTTTTATATTCTAATGGTTGACCGGTGATATGTGACGGACACTAGAGGACGCATGTTGTCAGATTATCCGTCAGCTGCTTCTCTGTTGTTGTGTATGTGGACAAACATCCTGTTTCCATATGGGCACTAATCTGCCTCCATACGGCAGGTCACCACCGGACACTCCCTACCATCATAGAGACAGTTTATATATAGTGGTACATATATAGTATTATATATATATAGTATTATATATATATTTATACTATATATATATATGTATATATATATAGTATGTATATATATAGTATATATATATATTATATATATATAGTATTATATATATCTCCATAGAGAGAATCACGTTTTCACCATGATGTTTTATGAACAGTAAACATTGTAAGAGAAATTTAAATAAAATAAAGTACTGCAAAAGTCAAGAAACACTAATATAAGAGTTTATGGAGAGATAAATATTTGTGTTTCAGCCACAACTCACTACTGCACTTTAACTGTATTTATATTCTATTCTGTTCTATATGGTTCTATTTTCATCTTTGTATACATATATTTTGTTGTATCTTTGTTTGTGAAATGTTTTATAAAATTAAATCAGTAATTCCAATAAACTGTCCCTGGTGTCTGTCCTCTGTGTGTCCACTTCATGTCCTTCAACAAGTCTATTGTGTTTTATTTATTCATCTTTATTAAACATAAATGTCCAATATTTCTCCAAAAAGAGTCCAAAATGTCTCTAATAAAAGTCAAATATGTCTCTAATAAATGTCCAATATGTCTCTAATAAATGTCTAATATGTCTCTAATAAATGTCTAATATGTCTCTAATAAATGTCTAATATGTCTCTAATAAATGTCTAATATGTCTCTAATAAATGTCTAATATGTCTCTAATAAATGTCTAATATGTCTCTAATAAATGTCTAATATGTCTCTAATAAGTGTCCAATATGTCTCTAATAAATGTCTAATATGTCTCTAATAAATGTTTAATATGTCTCTAATAAATGTCTAATATGTCTCTAATAAATGTTTAATATGTCTCTAATAAATGTTTAATATGTCTCTAATAAATGTCTAATATGTCTGTAATAAGTGTCCAATATGTCTCTAATAAATGTCCAATATGTCTCTAATAAATGTCTAATATGTCTGTAATAAATGTCCAATATGTCTCTAATAAATGTCTAATATGTCTCTAATAAATGTCCAATATGTCTCTAATAAATGTTTAATATGTCCAGTACGTGTCCAGTCTGTCCCACGTGTGCTGTACTCACCATGATGATGGAGTTGGTGACGGAGGGGTTGTGGACGGACCAGGCGGCCATGAGACAGGCCATGTTCCAGAGACCAACACTGAGACTCTGCTTCTCTCACTGTCTGATCTCTGCTGACCGACACACAAGACCAGCCCTCTAACCCCGCCCATGTGCACTAACCCCGCCCATGTGCACTAACCCCGCCCATGTGCACACTGGCATCACGCCTCCAGTCTACTAACCCCGCCCATGTGCACTAACCCCGCCCATGTGCACTAACCCCGCCCATGTGCACTAACCCCGCCCATGTGCACACTGGCTCCGCCTCCAGTCTACTGGCCCCGCCCATCTGTATACACACCCCGCCTGCATACCTTGACCACGCCTCAGTATATATTAACCCCGCCCTGTTTACTGACCGCCCACCTGTGTGCTGGGAGTTAAATAAGAATAAGAATAAGAATAATGTTTTATAGCTGGATTATTAATTCATCACGTCAACTCTGGCTGGCAAATACACAGATGAAGTAGAAGTGTTTAGTGACATTAAACATAAATACTCATGTGAAGTTGTGATGCAGCACTTAAACACTTCAGCTGCCCTCCAAGCAAATACAAGTCGTACCTGCTTCTGAACTGGTTTCACTTAGTCTGAGCTCACAGAACTTCTGTCTGGAGCCTCAAACGCACCACAACAAGACACATTTAAATATTTATATATATATAAAATGAACTGTGTTTAATTTTGAGGTACTTTGAGTATTTCAATTTTCTGCTATTTTCTACTTCTACTACATCTCAGAATTAATACTGTACTTTTACTGCATTTATCAGACAGCTTTAGTTTCAGATTATTAATCAACTAATAAACGATGAAATATTTATACAGATTATATAATCATTAAAATGATCTTTACCTTTAAAGTGGAATGTATTAACATAAATCATACTATTCTGTAGAATGAGTACTTCAACTTTTGGTACTGCGAGTATATAAACTGATGAATCACTTTAGTTTTTCTATTTATTTATTTAGATCTTTATGTACTTGTCTTGTGTTATTGAAGTGTTTATTATTAGTATTATTATCATTATGGAGCTCAGACATGAAGACCAGAGACCATGTGGAGGCCGATGTGATCACTGTGAATGATAGTCATTGATGATCAGAGGAGCAGCAGCTCCACCTGCTGGATGGACGGAGTCACTGCATGATAATCGATGAAACCAATAACAAACTGAATCTTGTTTCTGTAACAATCTCCATCTTTAATATTTCACAAACTGTTTCCAGAGAAATGAGAAGAAAACATTCAAAGTAAAGTTTGGTTAACGTTCGCTCCACTTCCTGTTTGTAAGGCATCAACACGTCGCACCGTTAGCGTGGCTGGTTTACTCACAGATGCTAACTAAGCTAATCTGACGTTAAATCAGACAAAAACAAAAACCTCAAACAGTCGAGGAATCTTTTTCCTGCATTATTTTATTTCTTATGTTTTAGGCCACATGATCCCATTGTGACCAATCAGGTGGCTTGTTTCCTCCCATGTGACCTCACAGGTGATTCCTCCTCACATGGCCCCGCCCACAAGTGATGTCACATGGAAAACATCCAGTCTGAAGGGTTGTTGTGATTTCAGATACAAACAGAGAAGTTATGAAGCTATGAGCTGAAATAATTCATAAACACAGGAAGTGGAGCTGAGATGTTGTTATTATGGGATGGAGCTGAGTGAACATCCAGGAAGTTAGAAATCAGTGAAACTGTTGATAACAGATCAATAAATGGTTTGGTAAATGTCCTCATGTCTCCGCTGAGACAAACAGCTGATTGTATCAATGGAGTCTGGTGTGAAGAGATCAGAGACAACAGGAAGTTAAGAGGAGAAATATTCTAAATATCACTGACATTATCTTTTAGGTGCCTTTGGATCAGAGACATGAAGGAAACTGTGTGGGAGCTTTCAGCCGCAGCGTGTGGTCTTCTTCAGTGGACGCTCTGATGAAGGACACACCATGCAGCAGAAAGCTCTGAACAAAATCAGACACTTTGTGCTTTCAGAAGATTCTTTTGTAAATTTTAAAGTTCAATTGTTGCAGCTGAGATCGACTCTCAAATCTCTGAGAGCCCCTGAACGCATCACCAGAAGCTGCTTTAACAGGTACAGATGATTCTGACGTTTGAATGAAGCCAAAGACCAAAAACTACCTGATTTACTCATGTTACTAAAGTACTGATGGACTGATGTATTGAGGTACTGATGTATTGATCCGGTGATTATTTGGTCTTCTTGTCGGAGGCCAGCGTGTCGTGGAGTTTAGAAACGCACTTCTCAAACTGGTCCATGGACAACGTCCCGTTGTCGTCGAAGAACTCCGACACAGACTTGGTGAACTCGGCTTCACGGAAGTTCCTCGACTTTCCATCAGAGAAGGAAACTCTGAGAGAGTACTGGTCATCAAACCTGAGTACAAAGTACACGTAATTAGTATATCGAATAGACATAAACCTGAGACACAGAGTACACCATAGTAGTAGTACACCATAGTAGATCTTTAAATATGTGTGTGATGAACAGGCTGTAGAGCAGCTGCCTGTCACCAGAGTGCATGCTGGGTAAAGACTCAGACCGTTTGAGGGAGGAGGAGAGCTGCCAGGTGTGATCTGGATCCATTCCAGCCGGATCCTTCTGCAGAGACACCAGGAAGATGTTCTTCTCCTTGTAGGAGGTGTAGAGAGTCAGGATGCCCATCATGATGAAGTACGTGAGGGGGGGGCAGTTAGGGAACAGTAACCATGACGACGACAACACCTGGAACAGTAACCATGACAACAGCAACACCAACCGTCCACTGTAGGACGCCGTTCTCACAAACCCGCTCAGAGACTTGTCCACACGCGGGTTTCACCGTGAAGAGAGCCGTTGGTCTCACCTGACTCAACATACTGGGATCTAAGGTTTAAAACGGGAACAAAACTCTGGACTTTGTTGGGCCAAATGGACGTTTTGATAGCTTGCATAGTTTTTATGACATCACAATTTAGGTTTGAGGAACATTTTGGGAGCGTTTCAGATCTTATAATGGGTGTGTATTGGATGGAATGTTCAGACCTAGAGTGGTGATGTCATCACCAGAGTGGAGAGCAGCTAGAAAGGTATTCTGTAATTCCTCCAAACAGCCTGCTCTGAGTCACAGTTTTCACTCTTCAGACACCATTTTGTGGTAAAACGTAGTAAATGTTGTCCTGGTCGCAGCCATGACACTATGGAATCCAACAGTCTTACACATTTGACTCAATGAGCCTGAACACAACATGAACTCCAACCAACTGCTCCATTAGACTCCATGTTAAATCTGACGTCAATTTCTCAAAGAAAGCAGATAGTTACAGTTTTCTAATCTGCTCTGAAGCTCATATTTTTCAAAACAACAAACATAAAAAATACATCTCTGCGCTCATCAGAGTCTTATCTCTCTGATGATATCAATATGTTGTCCATTGGAATCATGGTTTTATGATTATGAGCAGGAGTTTGACAGCTAGTTTTGTTCAAAATCACTGTCTGCTCTAAACTCTCTTCATTGGTCTGCTTCTCCACCCAGGTGCTCCAATCACCACGGCAACCAGTTAAACGTGAAATATGTCTCTGATTCTTTACAACAAGACGATCGGTGGACCAGGCGGTCCCGGTGCCTCAGAAGGATATGAGATGACGCAGCAGGCCAGAACCGGTCTGGACTCGGGGAACGGGTGCAGGAAGTCCCAGACCAGAGCCAGCATGGCGAACAGACAGGAGACCGTGCAGATGACCAGACGGCCGTCCACCAGCCCGAAGTTCTCCACGTAACCATACTTCTCCAGCAGCACCTGAAGGGGGCGCAGCGTCACCAATCAGCTGGTTATTGATTATTAACTCTCGCTATTATGATAACAGACCTTTCAGAATAAAAGCTGACCTTCTTAGCAGCATCATCCAGAGAGTTCTTCACAGCGGCTCCGTCCCATTTATCGATCTTTACTGGTTTCTCATCGATCCTCCACTGAAACACAAACATAACCCTTATTAGGATTTAGGATTATTATTAGGATTATTAATCAGCGCTTTGCAGGAATCCTTCCTCTTTGAGTTTTCTTTTAAAACGTATTATTTTCCTGAAGTTTATTCTAGTCTTCATTATCATTTATTAATATTAATATCAGATAAACACATATTGGTTATTGATCGTTAGAGGAAACATTTAGTGTCGTCTCAATCAATAAAGCTACAAGAGACAGAATATAGTAAATAATGTAATCAGACAATAGAACAAAAACTAACTTTTACATAAAAAAACTTTAAATAAAACATGATAATGACTTTAAATAAAACATGTTAATGACTTTAAATAAAACATGTTAATGACTTTAAATAAAACATGTTAATGACTTTAAATAAAACATGTTAATGACTATAAATAAAACATGTTAATGACTATAAATAAAACATGTTAATGACTTTAAATAAAACATGTTAATGACTTTAAATAAAACATGTTAATGACTTTAAATAAAACATGTTAATGACTTTAAATAAAACATGTTAATGACTATAAATAAAACATGTTAATGACTTTAAATAAAACATGTTAATGACTTTAAATAAAACATGTTAATGACTTTAAATAAAACATGTTAATGACTTTAAATAAAACATGTTAATGACTATAAATATAACATGATAACATTCATTGATAAAAGCGTTAGCTGCTAGCGTTAGCTTAGCCGGCTAAGCTAACGCTAGCAGCTAGCCGGCTGCAGGCAGCGGGAGTCCCTCCGGCCTGTCCTCCGCTGTGTCCTCGTGGGTGGAGCAGGTGGAGCAGGTGAAGCAGGTGGAGCAGGTGAAGCAGGTGAAGCAGGTGGAGCAGGGGAAACAGGGGAAGCAGGGGAACGAGCCTCACCTTCTCCAGGATGCCGCTCTTCCCGTTCCTCGCAGCCGCCATCTTGTCTTCCGGGATGCGCTGTGAGCTGGCGGCTTCTGATTGGCTCTCAGAGACATCTGACCGCGTAGCTTGCGTCCGCGTGCCCGTGGCGTGCGCGCTCTGTTTTTTTACTCGCACACAAAACATAAAATAATAAAAAAGCCTAAAAAGACATAAAAGAGATAAATGACCATATTTCATAAAAACAAAATATATTTAAAATATTTAACTTAAAGTCAAAGTCCGATGTTTCTCACTCACCTTTTAACATTCACCAATATAATTCATGATATCACTTATAATTCTTATTATTGTGTATTACATTGATATCTTAATGCTGGATTCACATGATTTATCACTATATTCTACATTTAAACAATCCTCTTTTCCTTATCTTTATTATTATCGAACACTAATGTGGCTTTAAAACGTGAATCTTTTCTGCTTCTAAACAATTAATGTTGTAATGTACGGTCTTATTTAAAACCATTTACTGCTGTAGGACTTTATATGTGTATATTTACACCAGGGCTGAAACAGACGACTGCATTAGTCTGTTTACTTGTCTTTATGTTTAATAAAATCACTGATGGTGAAAAGTAACGTGAAGATGTTTAACATTTTGTCCTATAAATGGCTCAAGTTCTGTACTGATTATCAAATGAACTGATGATTAGTTCTCTTTTTAGGTGTTGGATGAAACTGTGCTTTAAGATATTATTATTATTATTATTAATATTATAAGTAGTAGTATCTTCAACTGTGAAATATTTACATGAATACTGCATTTATTTAGACATTTAAATTATTCTTATTTATTCATTTTTACACACTATATCGTAGATCCCATTTATCATAATCATTATTATTATTATCTACACTTATATATTGTTGTACACTTATATATATATATATATATTTAATACTTCCTGAAGAAGAAGAAGAAGAAGAAGAAGAAGAAGAAGAAGAAGACAGGACACAGGTTGTCTCAGGTCTCGTAGGTTTCTTGTTTCAGATCTCCTCTCACACAGAACTTCTGAATATGAATTATGAAGAAGCTCTCTGATCATTTGGCACTCAGCGACTTTAGAACAATACAAAATCTGCATATCTGTGTTTGAGAGTTTAAAAAAAAGCCCTCAGAGTCTCTGAAGAGAAACACTGGAAACTCAGTAACACACAATAATAATAATATAACTAATAATAATAACAATAACAATAACACTCCTCTCACAGATCTAAAGAAGTCCACTCCTCCTGACTGAAGTGTCTCAACATGATTCAAACACAAATCTAAAAACTGCAGGAATGTTAAAGAAATGATTTACAGTGAAGCCGCATTCACATTAAAGTACAAGTACTGCAAGTTTAATGTACTTGTACCCAATACTTGTGCACCGCCATATTTCAGGAGGAAACGTTCTGTAGTGATTCTTTTATAAATACATGAAGTAAAACCACCAGTTTGTGGTAGAAATACTTCAACCTGTTCTTCTACTCTCTATAAACACAGATTTAGGTTTAGAGTTAGAGTTTTGACAGAAAGTCTTTCTTCTGAATAAATAGAGACTTTAACACTGAGGTTCTACTTCTACTCCTCATTTATGTGTTAGTATTCATGTATTTGTACTACGTTTGATGAATACATCTCATTCCTCTCACCTTGTTTAACATTTGTCCACATTATCGTGATTGTATCGAATATTAAGAGAAAAAACTCAGAAGATCTTTGAGATAAACCTTATTGTGAAGGATCAACCTCATCACATCGTTAAACATCGTTAAACGACGTTAAACATCGTTAAACATCGTTAAACCATCATTAAACAACGTTAAACGACGTTAAACATCGTTAAACCATCGCTAAACGACGTTAAACATTGTTAAACGGCGTTAAACATCGTTAAACATCGTTAAACATCGTTAAACCATCGCTAAACGACGTTAAACATCGCTAAACGACGTTAAACATCGTTAAACATCGTTAAACATCGTTAAACATCGTTAAACATCGCTAAACGACGTTAAACATCGCTAAACGACGTTAAACATCGTTAAACGGCGTTAAACATCGTGATAATGTTGATGCTAAATATATTATTTATATTAGTGTTTGTTTATGTTCAGAAGAGAACAGAGAAAGGTCGTGAGATCTCTGAGAACGTAATAATACGACTGAAACCCAGACGACGGCTCACGTTACCACGGCGATGAACGTTGTTATTCATAGATGTTTACGTTGCGGTCCTTAACAAAGAGCTGGTTCTCATGAATGTGTGACTGTGGAGTTTATTCATCTTTCATCTTCTGTCTCGTGGATCAGAACTCTTAATGTGAACGCTGCTTCACACGTAAAACACAAACTCTTCCTTTAAAGCTTTTCTTTACATTTTCACCCCAAACACACCTCGTCCAATCACACGACTCCTCTCTCCTGATCCACACTGGTCTACTACAGTACCCATGAGCCTCAGCGGCACGGAGCCGAGTCCAGAATCCAGAGCGTCAAAGGGCTGAAGAAACGTCCAACAAACGTTCAGACTGGAAGACTGTCAGCACAGAGCTGGACCAGTAACATAGTGGGAGGAGATACTGGGCCCTGAAGACCCCAGACCTACAGGAACCCTTGAAGATCCCAGACCTCCAGTGGCCCCTGAAAACCACTTAATACCCCAGACTTCCGGGAACCCCTGAAGACCCCAGACCTACAGGAACCCCTGAAGACCCCAGACCTACAGGAACCCCTGAAGACCCCAGACCTACAGGAACCCCTGAAGACCCCAGACCTACAGGAACCCCTGAAGACCCCAGACCTACAGGAACCCCTGATTACCCCAAACCTCCAGTGGCCCCTGAAAACCACTTAATACCCCAGATTTCCGGGAACCCCTGAAGACCCCAGACCACAAGAACCCATGTAGACCCCAGACCTAAAGGAACCCCTTAAAGCCCTCAAACCCCAAGTGGCCACAGAAGAACCCAGAAGCTCAGGTACCCCTGAAGACCCCAGACCTCCAGTTTATACAGCAACAATTCTCTTTTTCTTACGAGTCTATAGATTTTTGGTCGATTGATTTAAATCTGTTTTGTCCGTTCGATGTGATGAGTTCAGATTTCAGAATTCAGCTCATTTTCATTCAATTTTTGGTGATTTGCTGGTGAGAAGATCAAAATAAATGTTCAGTTCATGTCCTTTTCCTCGACGGCTTTTTAAACTGCGGTTAAACATTCAAACCTTTCGTCACTTTGCATATATGAACCTCTTCCTGTCTTTGTGCCGAGTCAGCAGACGAACTCTCTAGTGCTTCTTGTTGATTCGTCGGGATCTCCTCAGGCCACGCCTCCTGCGGTGGTTCTGGTTGGACATCCAGGACCGCAGGAAGTACTTGTCGGGGCTCCTCCGGCGGCTGGCGGTCTGGTTCTCCAGGTCGAACTGTCTCTGCAGCTTCAGGGCGATGGCTCGGTCCTGACGCTCCTGCTGGATCTGACGGACGTACCGCTCGTCGAAGGCCTCCTGGCTGGCCGACCGGCTCCTCTTCCGGTCCGAGTCCCGCTCCGAGTCCAGGTGTTTGGTCTTCTGTTCCCGCTTCTTGCCCCTCCTTGAGGTAGACTGGTTGTGGAGGCCACTGTCGGACTCCTTCCTCGGACTCTGTGAGTCCTTTGGCACTAACTTACAGGACTGAAAACCGGAGTTCTTAGTGTGCGGCGAGAACGACTGTTTTCGGCTAAAGAGCGCTCCACCGCTGCCGGATTCAGGAGCGCCGACCGCCGGCTCAAAGTCTGAATTTCCTCTGAAAGTGGACTCGCTGCTGTAGCGGATGGCCGGGACCCGGATCCTCACAGACTGTTTCTGGAAGCAGTCCGTGTCTCCGGCTGGAGGTTCGAACAGCAGCCTCCTCTTGTTGGCGTTCCTGACTCCGTCTCCGCCGCGTCCCGCCGGGGACTGACGGGTCCTGGCGTCCCCCCCCACCGGTCTTGTTGTGGAGCTCATTGACGGGGCTCGTCAGCGTCGCCTTGGAGTTCACCTTGAGGCTCTGGCGGTCCAGCTCGATCTGCCTCCACTTCTGCAGGACGGCGGGACTGGCCTCGTAGCTGGTGTTCTTCTGCAGGCCGCGGGTCAGGTTCCTGGGTGTGGACTTCACGATGGTCGGCTCCAGCAGACGGCCGTCCGGCAGCCGTTTGGGCGGCGTGCACGGCGAGCAGACGATGGGCTTGAAGTGGTTGAGCTCCTCAGAGATGCTGTCATTGCTCTCGGGGCTGATGGAGCGCTCGGGCCGGGGCGGGGGCGGCGCCCATGGGAGTCGACGAGACGACAGCTCTCCAGGCGAGGCGGCGGTCGGCGGTGATGGGAGCCGAGACGGAGCGGCTGTTCTCCGACGAGAGAAGGATTCCTGCTGTGAAGCTGTGACTGATGCCCACCTGGAGAACCGCAGAGGAACAGATGATGAAGAAACTACACCATCCGGGAGTTGATGTTTACACACATATATATATATATATATATATATATATATATATATATATATATATATATATATATATATATATATATATATATATATATACATACATACATACATACATACATACATACATACATATATATATATATATATATATATATATATACATACATATAAAGGTCAATGAGGGGATGTAAATACGTTACTGTCTTTGTCTGTTGGACAGCGTTTTATATTCAGCCTTTTTGGGGTAAAGGGTAAGTTCAATGTCCAGGAGAGTAAAAGTAACTTCTGAAGGCGGTATATACATGTATATATATATATATATATATATATATATATATATATATATATATATATATATATATATATATATATATGTCTAAATATATACATATATTCTATTTATGTGGTATAACCTACTCTGTCCATGAGGGCCGGCTGTGTGACGACCTTCGTCTTCCGTCCTCGGTCCTCCACCGGCTCGCTGCAGCTCTGACTCCTCTGAGCACCACTGAAGAAGAAGAAGAAGAACACAGTCAGCTGGTGTCACGGTCTTGTCAGGTGACATGATGATGTCACCGAGCTCACCTTGAGAGGGCCGCAGAGTTTTTGGTTTTCCTGATGAAGGCCGAGATGTTTCTGATCCTCCTGCTGAAAGGCTCCTCGTTCTCCGAGTCCGACAGAACTCCCTGGAGAGAAAGAACCGTTGAAGAACGCTCATCTTCTGCTTAAGATCCAGACGTCTGATGCTAACGTTAGCGTAGCTCGTTTCTCTGACAACTTAAGATCCAGACGTCTGATGCTAACGTTAGCTAAATAGCTATATATATATATATATATATATATATATATATATATATATATATATATATATATATATAAATATATATAATATATATATATAAATATATATATATATATATATATAAATATATATAAATATATATATATATATAAATATATATAAATATATATAAATATATAAAATATATAATATATATATATATATATAAAAATATATAAATATATATATAAAAATATATAAATATATAAATATATATATATAAATATATATATATATATATATATTTAGCTATTTATAACACAGGTCTTACTGGCTCTTCGTCATGTCGGACTGACTCGTCTTTACAGTTCCTCCTCTTCACCTCGTCTCTGTCCTCAGACGCCAGCTGAAACACAAACCACCGTCAGTCTTTAAACACACCGGGCTTCACACGCTGCTGCGTTCACTGACAGCAGTAAATCTGACTCACCTTCTGTTTGCTGGGTGGTCCTGATACAACGTCACAACATTTTGGGATGAGAGCCGGAGAGACGAAGCACTCTGAAGACACAAACAACACAATCAGTGATTTAAACCCATGATTCAATGTGATCACCGATCCTCTTTAGACGACTCATATACCAGTTAAAGAAGTCTAGAATGATAACAACAAACATTCACTCAACTTTTTTAATCTCATTGTTTTGCACTAAAGTTCTTAACTAGATGAGAAATGTTCTTTTCATTTGTCAGGTGTTTAATTCACACATGAGAAAATGATGTGGTTTATTCATACAGACTATTTATCTATAGAAGAAAACATATCATAAAATGATATGAAGCATTAGCTAAATATGAAATGACCGATGATAGAAGATGTCGGTCATTTAAAAACAGCCCTACGGTACTTTATAAAGATATTAAACAAATCTACATTTGTATATGATATAAGATAGAACCTTATTAATCCTGAAGAAAACTCTAAAGACAGAGTTTCATTAAAGATAACAGCAGAATAATAATATAAACATATATGAACAACAGAATAACAATTGTTAGGAGTAAAGGAAATAATACTGACACTATTGGCAAAACAGAATAGAAACAAAATAATGTAAGAAATTCAACTGAAATAGAAAAAGTAAAATTCAACAACAAAGACTAAATAGAAGAGTAAACATATGAGGTGTAAAAGAAGTGATACTAACACCAATGCCTGATGGAACGAGAATAGAAAAGTAATACTGAGTAATATAGAGTACAGTACTGTAGATTTAATCACACGTGGTCACATGACATCTGTCAAGAGTCCCTGATAACCAAGACAAACACTGCTGGGACAGACAAGACATGATGAGGGAGACACAAGTATTAGTACTAAATGGATAAAAGCGTCTGCTAAATGACTGTAATGTAATGTAATGTAATGTACTAGTACTGTAGTATACTATAGTACTATCGTACTACAGTACTGTATAACTAGTACTGTAGTACTATAGTACTACAGTACTACAGTACTATAGTACTACAGTACTGTATAACTAGTACTGTAGTACTACAGTACTACAGTACTAGTACTTGTGTCTCCCTCATCATGTCTTGTCTGTGTACTACAGTACTGTATAACTGTATAACTGTATAACTGTATAACTGTAGTACACCAGCTCCTCCTACAGCAGTACAAGTCTGGACAAGTCCTCCAACACCTCAGAACCAATCTGACCCAAACTAGAACACAGTTCATCATCTGTGAGCAGCTTTAATACCTTTAACAGAATAAAGCAGCCATTAGACATGATGCTTATTATGATGCTTATTATGATGTTTATTATGATGCTTATTATGATGTTTATGATGATGTTTATTATGATGTTTATTATGATGTTTATTATGATGTTTATTATGATGTTTATTATGATGTTTATTATGATGTTTATTATGATGCTTATTATGATGTTTATGATGATGTTTATTATGATGTTTATTATGTTTATTATGATGTTATGTTTATGATGATGTTTATTATGATGTTATGATGTTTATGATGATGTTTATTATGTTTATTATGATGTTATGTTTATGATGATGTTTATGATGTCTATTATGATGTCTATGATGTTTATTATATTTGTTATATTTATTATGATGTTTATTATGATATTTATGTTTATTATATTTATTATGATGTTTATGATGTTTATTATGATGTCTATGATGTTTATTCTGTTTATTATGATATTTATGATGTTTATTATGATGTTTATTATGATATTTATGATGTCTATTATGATGTTTATTATGATGTTTATATTATGATGTTTATTATGATGTTATGATGTTTATGATGATGTTATGATGTTTATTATGATGTTATGATGTTTATGATGATGTTATGATGATGTTATGATGTTTATGATGATGTTATGATGTTTATGATGTTATATATGATGTTATGATGTTTATGATGATGTTATGATGTTATTATGATGTTTATGATGATGTTATGATGATGTTATGATGTTTATGATGATGTTATGATGTTTATGATGTTATGATGTTTATGATGATGTTATGATGTTTATGATGATGTTATGATGTTTATGATGATGTTATGATGTTTATGATGATGTTATGATGTTTATGATGATGTTATGATGTTTATGATGATGTTATGATGTTATGATGATGTTATGATGTTTATGATGTTTATGATGTTATGATTATGTTATGATGTTTATGATGATGTTATGATGTTATGATGTTTATGATGTTTATGATGATGTTATGATGTTATGATGTTTATGATGTTATGATGTTATGATGATGTTATGATGATGTTATGATGTTTATGATGATGTTATGATGTTTATGATGATGTTATGATGTTATGATGATGTTATGATGATGTTATGATGATGTTATGATGATTTATGATGATGTTTATGATGATGTTATGATGTTTATGATGATGTTTATGATGATGTTATGATGTTTATGATGATGTTATGATGTTTATGATGATGTTATTATGATGATGTTATGATGTTTATGATGATGTTATGATGTTATGATGATGTTATGATGTTATGATGTTTATGATGATGTTATGATGTTTATGATGATGTTATGATGTTTATGTTATGATGTTATATGATGTTATGATGTTATGATGATGTTATGATGTTATGATGTTATGATGTTATGATGTTATTGTTGATGTTATGTTATGATGTTATGATGATGTTTATGATGATGTTATGATGTTATGATGATGTTATGAACATGCTCACCTCCTCCCCGGTGAACGTCCCTCCTGGCCGCCCTGCTGCTCCTCTCCGGGTGGCTCCTCCGTGTCTGTGCCCGGTGGACGCTGCGCTGCTCCTCCGGCTGCTCCTCCGGCTGCTCCTCCGGCTGCTCCTCCGGCTGCTCCTCCGGCTGCTCCTCCTCCGCTGCTGCTCCTCCGCCTGCTCCTCCGGCTGCTCCTCCTCCTGCTGCTCCTCCGGCTGCTCCTCCGGCTGCTCCTCCTCCGGCTGCTCCTCCGGCGGCCCGGGCCCCGCACCCCGCTGCGGGCCCGGGCCGGTCGCTGCTGGCCGGAGTAGCGGGCCGTTCTGCGGACCCTGCGGCCGCCATCTTGCCTGCTGAGTCTTCTCCTCACAACAAGCCCCGCCCCCTCCCTCACAACAAGCCCCGCCCCTCCCTCACAACAAGCCACGCCCCCTCCCTCACAACAAGCCCCGCCCCCTCCCTCACAACAAGCCCCGCCCCTCCCTCACGACACTGCGAGCCGTCATGTGACGTCTGACTCGGGTAAGACTTCAAAATAAAACGCGAATACACATTTGTTTTATAATGACAGTAACGAGCTTAAAACATTAACTATGACTATATAAACATATTATGAGGAGTAAATGAAGTTAATAAAACAAAGTAAACCTGTATGGTGCTACACATGTTTCAGATGTTGAGTTTATTTAATTCAATTTAGTTTAGTTCACCTGTGAATACATCAATAAAACAAATGCCGGGTAAAACTGCTATTTTCTTTGGCTTCTAAAATACATGTTTTTCTATAACACATGGAAACGTTTGTTTTAAAACTAACTTGTTATGACGTCATGGACGTTTTATTGTGAAAGGTGTTGCGCTGCTTAAACCGGAAACAGACTGACTCCACCGTAGAAGAAGAAAAGAGAAGAACAACAACAACAATGGCGGAGAGGAGAGACACGTGCCGGTAGAGACGAGCTGACGGAGCCAGACAGGTAAGAGTCACCTGATAATAACATTAATGAGTTCAGACAGGTAAGAGTCACCTGATAATAACAATTAATGAGTTCAGACAGGTAAGAGTCACCTGATAATAACATTAATGAGTTCAGACAGGTAAGAGTCACCTGATAATAACAATGTTAATGAGTTCAGACAGGTAAGAGTCACCTGATAATAACATTAATGAGTTCAGACAGGTAAGAGTCACCTGATAATAACATTAATGAGTTCAGACAGGTAAGAGTCACCTGATAATAACAATGTTAATGAGTTCAGACAGGTAAGAGTCACCTGATAATAACATTAATGAGTTCAGACAGGTAAGAGTCACCTGATAATAACATTAATGAGTTCAGACAGGTAAGAGTCACCTGATAATAACATTAATGAGTTCAGACAGGTAAGAGTCACCTGATAATAACATTAATGAGTTCAGACAGGTAAGTTCAGAGTCACCTGATAATAACAATGTTAATGAGTTCAGACAGGTAAGAGTCACCTGATAATAACATTAATGAGTTCAGACAGGTAAGAGTCACCTGATAATAACAATGTTAATGAGTTCAGACAGGTAAGAGTCACCTGATAATAACAATGTTAATGAGTTCAGACAGGTAAGAGTCACCTGATAATAACAATGAATGAGTTCAGACAGGTAAGAGTCACCTGATAATAACAATGTTAATGAGTTCAGACAGGTAAGAGTCACCTGATAATAACAATGAATGAGTTCAGACAGGTAAGAGTCACCTGATAATAACATTAATGAGTTCAGACAGGTAAGAGTCACCTGATAATAACAATTAATGAGTTCAGACAGACAGGTAAGAGTCACCTGATAATAACATTAATGAGTTCAGACAGGTAAGAGTCACCTGATAATAACAATGTTAATGAGTTCAGACAGGTAAGAGTCACCTGATAATAACATTAATGAGTTCAGACAGGTAAGAGTCACCTGATAATAACAATGTTAATGAGTTCAGACAGGTAAGAGTCACCTGATAATAACAATGTTAATGAGTTCAGACAGGTAAGAGTCACCTGATAATAACAATGAATGAGTTCAATAATAACAATGTTAATGAGTTCAATAATAATAATAAACTAGTTTAATAATGAACAATGTTAATGTTAATGAGTTCAATAATAATAATAAACAATGTTAATGAGTTCAATAATAATAATGAACAATGTTAATGAGTTCAATAATAATAAATAATGTTCAATAATAATAAACAATGTTAATGAGTTCAATAATAATAATGAACAATGTTAATGAGTTCAATAATAATAATAAACAATGTTAATGAGTTCAATAATAATAATGAACAATGTTAATGAGTTCAATAATAATAATGTTAATGAGTTCAATAATAATAATGAACAATGTTAATGAGTTCAATAATAATAATGAACAATGTTAATGAGTTCAATAATAATAATAATGAACAATGTTAATGAGTTCAATAATAATAATAATAAACAATGTTAATGAGTTCAATAATAATAATGAACAATGTTAATGAGTTCAATAATAATAATAATGAACAATGTTAATGAGTTCAATAATAATGAACAATGTTAATGAGTTCAATAATAATAATAATGAACAATGTTAATGAGTTCAATAATAATAATGAGTTCAATAATAATAATAATGTTTAAAGTTAATAATAGTTTAATATTAATAATAAACAAGTTTAATAGTTTAATATTAATAATAAATAAAGTTTAATAATAAACTAGTTTAATAATAATAAACTAGTTTAATAATAATAAGTTTTTAATAATAAACTAGTTTTTAATAATAAACTAGTTTAATAATAATAATAAACTAGTTTAATAATAATAATAAACTAGTTTAATAATAATAATAAACTAGTTTAATAATAATGTTGTAATCCATCATTAAGTTGTACTGAATAAAAGAACCTCCTGTTAAGGTACAAAGTAAGGGTACCTCTGAGTTTAGTCACTACATCTGAAGGTTTGATGCATTGAAAACATTTAATGATCCATTCATTAATAACACATTAATATTGAGCCTCTGAATGTTCCATCTTAATTAAAGCCAAGGCCCTTTATGGTACAAAGTTCTGGCATGGCTCTGGTCTGAACCTGGTTGAACCGGTTAAATGTGATGTGAGTTTCTCTCAGACAATAAAGTCATGTAAATGTTATCTCTTTGTGTTTAGGACCATCAGTCCAAACCCAAGACCTCAGCTGGATGCAGGGCGGCAGGCCGGCGGTGGAGGTGGTGCGTCTGGGCCTGGTCTCCTACCAGGAGGCTCTGCGGCTGCAGCAGGTCTACGTGAACCGGCACCGGTCCGGTCCGGCTCACGCCCTCCTGCTGTGTCAGCACCCTCCGGTCTACACCACAGGGATCCGCCACAAACCCTACCCGGCCCTGCTGCTGGACCGCCTGCGCCTGCTGGGGGCCGACGTGCACCGCACCAACCGAGGAGGACTCATCACCTTCCACGGACCGGGTCAGCTGGTCTGCTACCCGATCCTCCACCTGGGCAGCTTCAAGAAGGTGAGAGCTGGTCCATCCATCCTGGGTTTGATAAAGTTCAACGTGTGTTAGCGTGTGTTAACGTGTGTTAGCGTGTGTTAACGTGTGTTAGCGTGTGTTAGCGTGTGTTAGCGTGTGTTAACGTGTGTTAGCGTGTGTTAGCGTGTGTTAGCGTGTGTTAGCGTGTGTTAACGTGTGTTAACGTGTGCTAGCGTGTGTTAACCTGTGTTAGCGTGTTAACATGTGATCTGTTCCTGCAGAGCGTCCGCTGGTACGTCGGTGAGCTGGAGAAGACCGTCATCTCCGTCTGCAGCCGGTTTGGTATCGAAGCGTCCTCGTCTCCTCACACCGGCGTCTGGGTCGGAGACAACAAGATCTGTGCCGTCGGTACGACGATCCTCCTCTCTGTCTCCTCCTCTCTGTCTCATCTCTGTCTACTCCTCTCTGTCTCCTCCTCTGTCTCCTCCTCTCTGTTTCCTCCTCTCTGTCTCCTCTCTGTCTCCTCCTCTCTGTCTCCTCCTCTCTGTCTCCTCCTCTCTGTCTCCTCCTCTGTCTCCTCCTCTCTGTCTCCTCCTCTCTGTCTCCTCCTCTCTGTCTCCTCCTCTGTGTCTCCTCCTCTCTGTCTCCTCTCTGTCTCCTCCTCTCTGTCTCCTCCTCTCTGTCTCCTCTCTGTCTCCTCCTCTCTGTCTCCTCCTCTGTCTCCTCCTCTCTGTCTCCTCTCTGTCTCCTCCTCTGTCTCCTCCTCTCTGTCTCCTCCTCTCTGTCTCTCCTCTCTGTCTCCTCCTCTCTGTCTCCTCCTCTGTCTCCTCCTCTCTGTCTCCTCCTCTCTGTCTCCTCCCTCTGTCTCCTCCTCTCCTCTCTGTCTCTGTCTCCTCCTCTGTCTCCTCTCTGTCTCCTCCTCTGTCTCCTCTCTGTCTCCTCTCTGTCTCCTCTCTGTCTCCTCCTCCTGAACCTGTCTGTTGATTCATGAAACATCTTTCCTCAGAGTTGTTGTTAATCGTTTGGTGTATTCATCTATTAACTACAACCTCTTAAGGTACCAATGAAAGGCTTAAAGGCTTAAACATAGCATGAGATAAACCTTTAAGAAAGCTCTTGTGATCAGTACATCAGCTGATCACTGATCAGTTGTGTGAGTTCGTCTTCTCGTTGTGTCTTTCAGGAATCCACTGCGGTCGCTACGTCACGTCTCACGGCTTGGCTCTGAACTGTAACACCGACATGTCGTGGTTCGGCCACGTGGTGCCGTGTGGCATCGAGGGTAAAGGAGTGACGTCGCTGAGCGCCGAGCTGCAGAGAGACGTCAGCGTGGAGGAAACCGTCCCTCACCTGCTGGACGCCTTCAGGGAACACTTCAACTGTCAGCTGACGGACGGACGGACAGCTGACAGTGAGCTCGACAGCGGAGGATCGTCAGCGTAGAAACTGACTTCATGGATCAGAACATCTGTCTGATCCACATGTGCAGCCTGGCCGCTAAAGAGGCCCTCAACCTCCTTCGAAGTTAACAATTTACCTTCAGAAGCCTCTGAATTCAGAGCGCCATACATTTAAGGTTTAGATTCAACTTTGTCTTTTTACCATTAAAACCCATCATACAGACACCTCATTGTAGTGCAATCCTTTAGTCCATCCATGTTGTGTTTACATGGAGTTCTGCTGTCGCCACGTCAAAACAGGAAAATAAAAGAACCAAGGCCTGAAAGAGTCGTTTTGTCTTTAAAGTATAATATATGATGTTAAACCAGGAGACAACATGTGTTTCTTTAAAGTGAAGTCAATGCTTCCTGCCTTAAAGCTGCATTCTCTCTGCTGTCCACCAGGGGGCGACTCCTCTGGTTGTATAGAAGTCTATGAGAAAATGACTCTACTTCTCTCTTGATTTATTCCCTCAGTAAACATTGTAAACATGAGTTTATGGTCTCAATCTCTAGTTTCAAGTCTTCTTCAATACAGCATGATGTTCATTTAGTAAATGATGCTCCATTTAGAGTCAAACAGACCATAAAGCAGGGGATGCTTTAGGGCGGGGCTACACACTGATTGACAGGTCCACACCAGAGACGTATACGGCGTCTCTACGTCACTCCTCCTCACTCCATATATGGTCACTTCCTGTTCACTGGTAGTGAAATCCAAGATGGCGACGGCAGAATCCCCGAACATGAGGCTTCAAAACGACTAACAATGTGTGACGTCACGTCCACGTCTTATAAACAGTGTTTGGTTTAAAAACGTTAAAAGTTAAAAACTATAAATCTGACCGACTGTCACTGAGCCGCGTGCTCCTCTACCGAACTCTACCGAACAGCTCCGGACTCTACCGAA